>NC_028454.1:4398222-4402953 GCF_000263155.2 Setaria italica | reverse complement strand
AGGATTAGGAGCATCTAGGACAAAAGGTAACAGGCTTGTGAACCGTCCAGCAATCCATGCCCACGCCTCCTCCTATGTAATCTTGTGCACTAGCTGTGTTGCCGTTTGCTCTTCCCTATTGAATGTCCACGCATTGTGCTCCAACCAAATGGACCATGAGATTAGAATGACCACCGAACCAAAGGACTTCCTGTGTACCTTGCTGATCCCTTTTTTTGATGTCATCCACCAGTCAGCCAAGGTTGAGTCAGATGCCGTGGGAGTCCTGGACTGCAAGTTAACCCTGGATAAGACGGAATGCCACACTTGTTTAGAATAGGAACAGTTAACAATCAAGCCTGCCCACAAAGGACGCAGGCGTCATCATCCTGCAGATTGTGCCTCTTTCATCTCAAAGCCGTCCAACAGCGACCATGGAGAGCAAGCCACACAAAGAACTTACATTTGGTAGGGGCTCTGGACTTCTATAGAGTTTTTCTCTAGGAATAGCATACTGTCAAATAAAGAAAGCTCTGTATGCTGAAGCCGTGGAGAAGCAGTGATCTCCTGTCCATTTCCAAAGTACCTTGTCCTGGACGGAATCATCAAGCGTGATCGATCTCATTCTCTCCCAGATGTTCAGATAATCTAGCAAGACTTGAACCGTGAGAGCTCCAGTAATATATTTAACCCATCTTCTGTCTTGCAGGCCTTCATAGACAGTTCTCCTCTTACGGCCTACTGCTTGATTTAAGCAAGGAGCAATCTCAGCAATTGAATGACCATCAATCCATCTATCATTCCAGAATAGCGTTAGTTTCCCGTCTCCAACTTGCATGGATGTGGAGTAAATGTGCATGTCATTGTCATCTTGTTGACTACAAGAGTATGTCTGTTATTGAAGGTTCCCTGTCTTGTTGACTAAATTCGCCCCTTCATACTGAGGGAACTGTTTGTTTTGGTGATTGGGTTCAAAACTTTCAGATAATAAAGTTCCTGATAGATCATTTATTTCGATCTTACAATTCACAGTTCATTATTATGTTATGGCTAGCTTCCTGTTAGAGATATGAATTTTTGTGGTCTATGTGTGCTCTGCGTGGAGATTTTTGTTTGTCCATTTCCTTCTGGGAGGGCAATTAAAATTTCCTATAATTGTATGATTTCTGTGTAAGTTGTTGGATGCAAGAAAAAACCTATCTAGCACGGTTAAGATTGATGGCCTAGTGAATGCAATGCAATGGACCATGTAGTACCAATTTCTATTCAGTGTGTCACCTTCTCCACTTATCACACCCGATTTTAAGGACAAAACTGAGTGCATCGAATACATGTGCGTCAGGATCAGTTAACACATGTATGACATAAGTGAATAACAAAAACAGTGCCATAACGAATAAAGAGAGTAATTAACCATTATTACATGATCGAAAGTCTCAATAAAACACAAGTCTAATTTATTACGCAGCAGACTCCAAAGGTGACGACGACACCACAGGCAGTTGACTGAAGAACCGTATGCCTAGAACTCCTCAAAATCGTCAATTTACTCCACCAGATTATCTTGGTCTGAACAGCGGTTTTGCAAGGGTGAGTACAAACACACAATCCTGAGTACCTCTGTCAGACACTATCTTCTTGGGCACACCATACAAACACACAATCCTTGACATATACAACTCTGCCAATCTTACCCCTGAATGGGTAGTCTTCACGGGTATGAAGTGAGCTACCTTCGTTAACCAATCCACTATCATCCAAATCGAGTCGTAACCACCTTGAGTACGGGGTAGTCTGACTATGAAATCCATGCCGATTTCTTCCCACTTCCATTCTGGCACCTTTAATGGTTGAAGTAACCCAGCTGGTCTCTGGTGTTCAGCCTTGACTCTCTAGCATATGTCACAAACAGCTACATGTGCAGCTACATCTCTCTTCATTCCGAGCCACCAATACCTCTACTTAAGATCCTAATACATCTTGGTACTCCCGGGGTGAATGGAATAAGCTGAATCATGAGCTTCTTTAAAGATCGTCTCACGGAGATTTCCTAATCGGGTACCCAAATTCTCCCTTTGATCCATAAAGTTCCCTGAGAGTCTTCTAAAAAATCTGTGGCTCTTCCCTCCTTTACCATCTCCTTAATCTCCTTGACCTTGGCATCCTCAAGCTGTCCTTTTCGTATCTCTTGCTCTAGAGTTGACTCCACTTCCATCGTTAGTCCTTCAGTATGAGCAACAATACTCAAGTTAAGCCTCTCGAATTCCTTCATCAGCTCGTCAGGCAACTGAAATGCTAAGGCCAGATTAGCATGGCCCTTCCGACTCAGGACATCTGCAACCAGATTAGCTTTACACGAATGATAGTGAATCTCCAGATCATAGTCGTTGATGAGCTCTAACCATTGTCGCTATCTCAGATTGAGGTCAATCTGAGTGAAAATGTACTTGAGACTCTTATGATCGGTATAAATCTGACATTTAGTTCCAAGAACATAGTGTCTCCAAATTTTCAAAGCATGTACCACTGCAGCTAACTTCAAATCATGAGTTGGGTAATTCTGCTCATGTTTCCTCAACTGCCTGGAAGCATAGGCTATCATATGACCTTCTTGCATAAGAACACAGCCTAAACCCTGTTGAGATGCATCACAATATATGTCAAAACTCTTATGCAGATCTAGCATTACCAACACTGGAGCTGTGGTCAACCTTTTCTTCAATTCCTCAAAATTGGCCTGATATACCTGTGTCCACTTGAATTCCCTTCCTTTTTCTAGTAGTGATGTGAGGGGTTTCACTACCTTGGAGAATCCTTCAATGAACTTGCGGTAGTAGCCTACGAGTCCAAGAAAGCTCCTGATTTCTGTCACAATCTGCGGTGGGTTCCGTTTCAGAACATCCCTGACCTTGCTTGGATCCACTGCAATTCCACTATCTGGAAGTGAAGGCAGTATTGGGTATGTCAAATAGCTTGATCTTCACCTCATGATAACCCGATCGCAAGTCAATCTTGGAGAATACCTTGGCTCCTCTCATCTGATCAAACAAATCCTCAATGTGGGGCAATGGGTACTTGTTCTTGATGGTTACCTCATTTAGTGATCTATAGTCCACACACATCCTCTTTGTTCCATCCTTCTTGGGCACAAAAATAACTGGTGCTCCCCATGGTGATGAACTAGGCCGAATAAACTATTTTGCCAATAATTCCTCTAATTGTTGTTTTAATTCCTTCAATTAATCTACCGACATTCTATATGGACGTTTGGAGCTAGGTGCAGTACCAGGTAAAAGATTAATAGCAAATTCAATTTCACGGATCAGGTGACATACCTGGTAACTTGTCGGGGAACAGATTAGGGTAATCACACACCACTTTGATATCCTCTAAGGATTTCCCTACCAACTGATGCACTGCGCAGTTTGTTGCTGAAGGTAGAGTAGCCACAAACTCAATTCTTTCCCCTGCTGGACTTGTAAGAAGAACTGACCTTTTTGCACACTGTATTACTGCATCGAACTTGCTCTACCAAGTATCACATCAATCCAACTGGATTCCAACACTATAAGATTAGCTGAGAAATCTCTGCCCAATATCTTGAGGTTCACTTGGTTACACCGATATGATGCTTTCATGTTTCCCCTCGTGAGCTAACTAGCATGTGGCGTGGCATGGTACTAATGGGTATGTTATGCTTAGCTACATACTATGCAGTAATGAAAGAATGGGTTGCTCCAGAATCACCCGAATATGTAATTCAAACTAGTGCCAGAAGAGGTTGCTACCTTATGACGTGCTAATGGACACTACTGGTAAAGATCAGGAGAGGATGAAGAAAGGTGTAGGAGAGCTTCTCGGCAACCCTGTATTGCTGAAGGAAGGTGATAAGGTGGTCTTGGTGCCAGAAGCAATGGTGGCAGAGACGGAAGTTCCTATTCCAAAGGCCATGGAGGAAGAGGAATTCGATTTTGATCCATCGGAAGGCATGGAGGAGGACACGAAAAAGTGGTATGCGATGGCAAGATACTATTCCGAGCAACGTTCTAAAGGTATGGTTGATGAGATGGGAGTGGCATGGAAGCTACACAAGCAAATTGATATCACAAACCTGGAGGCTAACAGATTTATCTTGGAGTTTGATAGAGAAGATGAGTACAACTATGTGCTCAATGAGGGTCCTTGGAAGCATAAGGGAGACACGTTGATTGTTGTTCCGTATAATGGGCTCAGTCGTCCATCAGAGATTGTCATTGACTCAGTTGATCTATGGGTACGTTTCTATGATGTACCTGGAACGCGTTTGTAGGGGTTTTGGCCAAAAAGGTGAGCAACAAAGTGCTGGAGGTAGGGGGAGCGATCAGAAATTTTCTAAGGGCAAAGTGGCTTATCCACTTGAGGAGGTGCTGAAGCCAATGGTGGAAGCAAAGATTAAGGAGAAGGGCATGATGCAATTCGAGGTGAGGTACTGTACCGTACTTTTGCTTTAGGTGTGGTAGGATGGGCCATTCAGAGAAATTCTGCCCGGAAGATGAAGAGACAAAGGTGGAAGGAAAGTTTGGTGAATGGTTGCGTAAATCGCCACATAAGAAGAGTGTAAAAAGAAAGGCTGGTTGTACCGGTGGCGCCATCAAGGGTTAATCGGGCGCTCAACTTCAGTGGGTAGCAGCGTATCAAAGTGCAGGCAGCTTTCAAGTGCCTACACATGGGCATGAGTGGAAGGAAGAAAGGCTGCATTTAGGTGGGGGGTGT
>NC_028454.1:4375640-4398122 GCF_000263155.2 Setaria italica | reverse complement strand
TGGGTGCTCATGGTGAGCCTCGTCAGAGAAATGAATGCTTTAGTTTGGAACTATCAGGGAGGTGGGGAACTCCCGAACAGTTCGAGATTTGGATGCCTTGGTGCGTCAACATAGCCCCAAGTTAGTCTTTCTTTCTAAAACTATGATTAGTGAAATTAGAGTTAAAAATTTGAGATGAAGGTTAGGTTTAAAAGGTTGTCTAGCAGTAGATAGTAGAGGTAAACGTGGTGGTCTTGCTTTGTTTTGGGATGAGAACATTCATGTGAATCTTTTATCGATTGATGATCGCTACATCGACGTATCTATTAGAGAGGAGCCTAACTCTGAACCCTGGCGGGCTACTTTTGTATATGGTGAGCCGCATGTAGAGGATAGACATTGTATGTGGGATATTATGCAACGTTTGAATACTCGTTCAACTGACCCTTGGATTGTTGTAGGAGATTTTAATGAAGCTATGTGGCAATATGAACACTTTTCTGAAACTAAAAGGGGAGAGAGACGAATGGCTGAGTTTAGGGAGGTGCTCGAATTTTGTGGGTTAACAGATGTAGGTTTTAAGGGTGTCCCTTGGACGTATGGTAATAAAAAACCTGGTGATAGGAATGTAAAGGTACGGCTAGATAGAGGGGTTGCTACCCAAGATTGGCTTAATCATTTTTTTTATGCTTCAGTAACCTACCTTACTTCTCCTTGCTCTGATCATTGCCCTCTCTTTGTTGAGGGTGCAACAAGAGGATAATAACATGGGCAAGGGAAAGCAGCTCTACTACAAAATAATGTGGGAACGAGAAGTTTCTTTGGGCGATCACATCCAGCATGCATGGGAGGGGGAACAGACTAAAGGAGATTTAGGTGTTATTAGCGGGGCTCTAAAGAATATGCTAAAATCGTTGAAATAATGGAGCATGGAACACTTTGGTTCGGTGAGAAAAGAATTAGAGAAGCTAAGGGTGGAGCTGGAAGAACTCCAAGCAACATATACAGATAGCAATGCAATAAGGGAAATAATAAGGAATATGAATGAAATTCTGTATAGGGAAGAGATGTTGTGGTTGCAACGGTCGTGAGTCTCTTGGTTGAGAGAGGGTGATCAAAACACGAAATTTTTCACCAAAGGGCAGCTTGGAGAGCTCGGAAGAATTGCATAAGGAAGCTGAAAAGAGAGGATGGAGAATGGGTGCATGATCAGGTTGGTATGACAGGCATGGTGAATGACTATTTTAGAGATTTATACGAAAGAGATCAGCAGGTTAGACCACAGGAGGTAACCTGTTTATTTGAATCTTGCATTACAGAGGATATGAATTTTAATCTATGCAAACCTTTCATGGATGAGGAAATTGGAAATGCTTTGTTTCAAATCGGCCCATTGAAAGCCCCAAAACCTGATGGGTTCCCAGCAAGATTTTTTCAAAAGAACTGGGGATTGATAAAGGAAGATGTGATTAGTGCAGTCAAGCAATTTTTTGAGGAAGGTTGCATGCCAGAGGGAGTAAATGACACAGCTATCGTTTTAATCCTAAATGTACAGCACCCAGAAACTTTGAAGGAGTACAGACCCATAAGCTTATGTAATGTAATATACAAGGTGGTATCTAAAAGTTTAGTTAATAGGCTTCAGCTTTTGTTGGATGATATTATATCGGAAAGCCAAAGTGCATTCATCCCTGGACGTATGATTACGGGTAATGCCTAATAGCATTTGAGTGCATTCATGCCATTCAGCGGGATAATTCTGATAGGAGTAACTATCGTGCTTACAAAGATTCAACTAAGGTGTATGATCATGTGGATTGAAGATATCTGGAACTTGTTCTTGAGAAGCTAGTCTTTCATCGAAGATGGGTATAGTGGATAATGGAGTGTGTTACCACTGTACGGTGCTCTGTTCGCTTCAATGGTGTCCTGTTGGACACTATCCAACCCACACAAGGTTTACGCCAAGGTGATCCTTTGTCACCCTATTTATTCCTTTTTGTTGCTGATGGTTTATCTAAGGTTTTACAGAGTGAGACCACAATTGGAGTGATCCAGGGCTTGCGGGTGTGTAGGCGAGCACCAGAAATCACACATTTGCTATTTGCAGATGATAGTTTACTATTTTTTCGAGCAAATGGAGTACAAGCAGCTACAGTCAAATCGGTGTTGTCAAGGTATTGCAGGGAACAGGCAGTCGATTTATTTTGCTAAATGTTCTATCTTGTTTAACGAAAAGCAGGAGCATTCAATTGTGGAGGAGGTGAAGGATCAATTGAATCCATAGAGTAACTTTTGAGGCCAAGTACCTACGGCTGCCAACACCGAAGGGAAGAATGAAGGCGGAGAAATTTCAAGCTAACTGCCAGATTGAGTAAACAGTGCAGTGCATGGGATGAGCGATGTCTGTCTTCAGCAGGGAAGGAGATTCTAATCAAATCGGTGGCTTACGCTATTCCAGTTTATGTTATGAGCATATTTTTACTAACAGGGATGATGCACGAGGCATTGACAAGGTGCATCAGGAGGTTTTGGTAGGGTGAAACATCAGGCACAAGAAGGACCCACTGGATTGCATGGGATAAGTTTACCAAGCAAAGGGAGAGGGTGGCTTGGGTTTTCATGATCTGAAGCTTTTCAATGAGGCTCTTCTTGCTTGGCAAGCATGGAGGCTGGTAGAATGGTTGGAGAGCCTATGTGCTTGAGTACTGAAAGCAAAATATTCCCCTAACAAAAATCTTTTAGATACGTCATTCCCATCTAACCAATCCCCTACATGGAAGGCAATAGTAAATGGGCTGGAATTAGTTAAGAAGGGTGTGTGTTGGCGAATCGGAGCAGAAACTTCAATTCGCATGTGGCGTGACCCCTGGATCTGTCGAGGATGGTCGAGGAGGCCTACAGGAAAGAGACGACCATGTCGATTGAAATGGGTATCCCAGCTTATTGACGAGTCTAGAATGGAATAGCGTGAGGAGGTGGTAAGAGATTTCTTTAGGACAAATGATGCACAACAGATTTTGAATATTAGGTTGCCGTCCAAACCGTCAGATGATTTCTTAGCGTGGCAGTATGAGAGGAGCGGCATCTTCTCGGTATGCAGTGCATATAGATTGGCTAAGGAGATCAACGAGGAAGAGAGAGGAGGACGCCAGTCTAACTCAAGTAACCAAGATGGCAGACCAATTTGGAAAAGCTACTGGAAAATACCTCTATCTCATAAGATTCTTATATTCGGATGGAAGGTGATAAATAATGGACTGGCTACCCAAGTGAACAAAATAAGGTGAACCATAATTACAGATAGCATCTATCAAGTGTGTGGCAGGGAGGATGAATCAGCCATGTATGCCTTGGTGAGGTGTACCCATGCTGTGACTCTCGGGAAGTGCTTGAAATTGACACCGACACACAGGTGTTGCTGTTACTTTGGCGTACATGGCAGGTAAGGAACAATATCACGTGTGGGACTGACCAACTATTCTTTCAAGGATCAATCAGGTTTCTCCGAAAATACTAGATGGAGACCACAGCGACCCCAAAGGTAAGAAGTTTGTTTCTGATTCCTTGGGTGCAAGGAAGAAAAGGATACCGGAAAGGGAGGCGAGCAGGTGGACTGCGCCGCAGGAAGGATGGTGAAGCGTCCCCACATAAGTAGAGACTAAATGTGATACAAATATCAGTCCTAGGAGGCTGATAACACATTTATTCAACAGATAGTTAAGAAAACGTACAACTCCCGAAGGAGCGGGCGGGCAAGCCACACCCAAAGTAGTACTAAACCGATAACGATACAAATCCAAATTGCAGTCCAGTCGGACTCCAGGCTGCAATCGGAACTAAGCGTCAGCGGAAGCATCCTGCAAAGGGCCAACACCACAGGCAGCGTTGGATGCAGACACGACCTCCTACTCGAGATCCTCGGCGACATAGTCCGGGTCCTCTTCTGAAGCAACAAAACAAGAGTGAGTACGAAAGTACTCAACAAGTCCAATCCCTTCCATGAAGAGGGATATAACAAGAATATGCACAGGATATAACAAGGATGAGGTTAAGGTTCATTTGCAATAAAACTAGATTTTCAATACATGCAGGGGTTCATTTTCAAGAGAGTTTCTGCAAAGCATTTCCTTTAGAAACCGAAACATTGAGTGGGGTTGATCCTACACCAAGGATCCAAATTTTACTACTATCAGACTCCCCGTCCACCATAGCCCACGGCACAACTGCCGAACACTTCCAAAATCCAACGCACGCCATAAAAACCATCCACCTCCAAGTGCTAGTTATGTGACCAAGCCGTAACTCGTCCAATGCCGTGGACACGGCTACCCGGATAGATTTTAACTCTGCAGAGGTTGTACACTTTTTCCACAAGTAGGGTACTGCAGCACGGTCACCTTAGTGCCGGTGTGGATCCTAACAAAGCCATTACCCACCTTAGCTAAAACTGATTAGTCCACACAGAAGCAACCATGGGGTTAGTGACCTACCAACGAGGTCTTAACCGGGACCTAAGTCACAAAGATCTTACTCCTTTTCCATGGCTCCCGTTGCTCACCAGCTCACCCGAAGACTAACAGTTTAGCTAGTAGGATTTATGCTAAGCCGTTGCCGCATACAACGGTCGAGTGGTTGCACGAACGATGGGTTAGGCAAGATGACACATCAACTCGGTCCTTAACCATGATAAGATGGATATCTCTCAACCTTGCTCAACCACCGAGGTACGAGCCCAACATATTGGCATTTCACACATGAAACACCCATCCATCTCGTCTAAGCATTTCATTCTTTTATTTCCGAAGAACCCAATTTACCCTTTCAAAACACTCACACATTTATTCTTTAGCAAAACATATTGTAGTCATGTTGAATTGAGTAATAAAGTCCTAAGCATTCTAGCAGTAATTATCATCCAAACAGAGCAAGTCATATTTAGAGACAATTATAGGACAAGCAAGGAATAATCATAACAATCAAGGGGTGGCTATCCAACCATGTTTCAGCGGTAAAACAATATGCAATTTATAAGAACGGCCCATAGGTTGTGTTTGAAAAACTAGGATAAATATGCATCAAAGGGTGAGATTGGACTTGCCGTTCTCAAAGTCTCCCGGGAGTTCCTGCTCGCGGTACTGGTCCTCGGGCTCGGGCTCACGGTCGAACTCCTCCTCGTGCTCCTCCTCGGGTACTCTGCGATCTACGGCACACACAATCGAGCACACAATAAATAAAAGAGAATTAAAACTTTTCCCGTTGAGCTACGAACAGAGAATGCGAACGAAAAATTGAAGGAGTGGGTATTTTCATGAAATTTGGATATGCCTCGACGGAAGTATATGGAAGGAGGCTGTGGTCGAATTTGGGATCAATTGAAAGAAGTTTGGCGCATGAAATGACGAGTTAAAGGAGTGTTAGGGGCTTAAACAAGGTTTTAGAACTAAACTACGACAACCAGGGACCTATTTGTAATTATTTCTGAGAGGTGCAAGGGTGTATCCGCGAGACTTCTTTGAGAGAGGTGGGAGGGCCGGTTTGCAAATAGGGAAAACCAGGGGGTTAGATCGAAATTGAAGGGAAAATTTTCCCTTTCTTCTTCCTTGGTCCGTTACAGGAGGTGGGGGAGGGACGGCCGGCGGCGGGCGGGCCGGCCTAGCTTGCTGGCGGCGAGGCCGAGCGGCAGGGGAGGTGGAGGAGGGTGTGGGAAACCCATTTTGGCCCTCACCTTGGGCGGCTAGCGATGGGGAAGGGGTGCCGGCGGTGGATTAGGAGGTGGCGGCGGTGGCTCGGCGGCGGCGCGCAGGTGTGTGGTGGAGTAGGGGCGGCGAGCTGGGAGGCAAGTCGAGGTGGTGGCGTGGGGTGACCGGGCCTGGGCCCTTTTATAGGCGACGGGAGGGGGCGAGCGGAGGCCGGAGGCGATGATGGACTTCCGACCGGTGGCGTGCCGAAGTGGAAGTCCTCGTGGATGGCGTGGTGGGGGCGGCTCGGTCGACGAGGAGGCACAGGGGGCGACGACCGCCGTGGGGAGACGCTCCGGGAGAGGGCGGCGTGCGGCGGCTGGCGGACGGCTCGGCGCGGCCGGCGGCGTAGCACGGGCGGGCGCAGGCGTGGGGCCGGGTGCAAGCGCGGGGCCGGGCGCGACGTGGGCTAGGCGGGCGTGCAGGCGTGCGGTGCGCCTCGGGGCGCGCAGGCGTGGGCGGCCGAGCGGGCGGCGCCAAGTGCTAGCGCCGGGCGCCAGGGGGTTGCACCAGGAAGAAAAGGAAGGAGAGAGGAGAAAAGGAGGAAGAAGGAGGAGAGAAGAAAGAGAAGGTAG
This sequence comes from Setaria italica, assembly GCF_000263155.2. Classification (NCBI taxonomy): domain Eukaryota; kingdom Viridiplantae; phylum Streptophyta; class Magnoliopsida; order Poales; family Poaceae; genus Setaria; species Setaria italica. The sequence goes on along the minus strand of NC_028454.1, from coordinate 4,391,827 downwards.
AAGGAGAAAGGAAAAGAAGAAAAAGAAAAAAAAAGAAGGAAAAAGGAGGGGGAAAAGGAGAAAGAAAAAGGGAGGGGAAAATCGGCGAAAGTTGCGGAATTGATCGACACGCGTGATGGATTTGACGGGCACGTGGCGGAATTCGCGGGGAACGGAAAATGATGATCGACACGCTGGGTGTCGGGATGGCGGGGTCGCCGGGAAGGAAAAGATTTTTCGGGAGCTCAACGGTCGAAAAATTTTGAAATTAATTTTTAGCGAGTGATTTGAGTTAGTAAATTTTACGGGTGTTACAGATGGCTGAAAGTTAACGTAGATGGTGCCCTCGATGATAGCTCCGGGGAGGGAGTCATTGGGGTTATCATTTGGGACTCAAGGGGAGAAGTGCAGCTCATTGCGTGGTGATACGTTCAGGATGGACGGGATGCGGAGGAGATGGAAGCTCTGGCATGCAAAGAAGGACTAATGTTGGCTGCAGAATGGTGTCAATTGAGCGTGGTCCTTGAGACGGATTGTAGCTCCGTTGCTACCATGCTAGCTAAGAGGGAGGTCGATAATAAGCTTCTGTATAGATGATGCTATTGAAGTTGGTGACAGTCTACCCCGTGGAAGGTGTTTCACAAGAGAAGAGAAAGTAATAGTGTAGCACATGAACTTGCACAATTTGCAAAGCGAATGTGTCATGCGGCGCTTCGCTGTCCCGGTGTGTGTTGAGCAAATTATTACTCGGGAACGTACCTTTGTTATGAGTAAAAAAAGCTCTCTTCTCCTCGCGAAAAAAAAAGATACGGTGTACGTGACCGATCCGGCTCTTTGTCTGTATGCATCCAATCCTTGATCGCCATCAATCTTTGGCGACAATCATTTAAAAAAAAGCTAATAATAATTCTATCATCCAACAATTAAATAGAAAAAAAGACAAGCTAGCTATTGTGTGCCGATCACGGAGATTGACGTCCTGGCAACATGTCAACTTCACGTTCGTACGCGCGCGCACACAAACACAAAATCCTCCGCACCACACCACACCAACCCTCGAGACGAGACGAGGGGAAAGGGATGTCGCCATCGGCCGCCACACATCGCTACGCAACACGAACGTGCCGCGAGAGCGGCCACCGGTGCCGATGGCAAGGCACGCATGGCGCCATCAGCATGGGTGTTCTATCTTCACCTCCAACTCGCAGGACAACGAGCTCGTGTGTGGTGTTGTGTGTCGTCGTCTTCGTCTAGCCGGTCCCGTTAGTCCGCTGCGTGCCCAAATAAAAAGGAGCCAAGTGGTGCACAGCTCCAAATTAGAGGAAGAAGAGCAGGTTGGTGACTGCGTGCGTGGTTTCAGGCGGCCTCACGGGGTCAAACTCGAGCCTGATCGATGCCGCCAGCTGAATTAAGTAGTGCTAGTGCATATGGTGATGCTCGACGGACGTGGATGGGTTGGGAATCCTATCTTCCTTCCTGCGCGCCCTTGCCGTTAGCACGGCTGCACACGGGGGGTGTGAAAACAAAGCGTGTGTCGGTGAGGGAGACTTGTGAGAACTAAGGAACTGGCGTTTGAAGGCTCAACCTGAACCTGAATGAAAGGGATCATCGATTCTTCATCGGTTACAATACAAAAAAGGGAAAAACAAAAGGAAAGGAAGGCAGAGGGCAACAGTGGTAGTGATGCCGGGACCAATCTGATACCTAATCTACGGCTAATCTTTTGTTGCCCACTGTTGCTCGACGACTCGCTTGGCATGTCTGACCTGCTCCAGCAATCAAGCACGCACATCTGCACACGCTAACCCTCAAAGTGATGCACAATTTCAGCAGCAGCTGCAGGCCGGGCTAGACCACTAGTGTACACTGCAGAACAAACACAAGAGGGGGAGGATTCCTTGGAGCCGCGGTCGCTCACCAGTCAACCGTCGTTGCCACGCGCGCACCAAACGCAAACCCAACCCACCCAAACCCCGCCCCACTCCGGCACTCCGCTCCACGCCACGCGCGCGTGCAAAAGCTTCTTCCTGCTGCTTCCCCCTCCCAACTCTCCAGGGGCTCCAAATCCCGAAGCGGCCGGGTGTCGCTGCTGCTACGGTTGCGACGATCCCATCGACGCCCGTGGAGGACAGAATCATGGCGCCGTCGACCCGTAAGCGAGCCGTAATCAGACGGGAAGGGGAACCTGCCGCCCGCTGCAGCCCCTGCTCGTGCGGTCGTTGCCCGTTCTTCTCTGCGGTAATCATTCGATCGATCGAGTGCCGGGCGCCAGCTGGTGATGCCACGCACACACTAACCGACGGCAGCGTTACCCTTTGGCGTCGTTTGTGGCCAAATTGACGGGATCATTACAAGTTACAGACGACAGGATTCCGGTGCGGTACGTGTCCGACGTACAGCTACTTGTTTGGACTTTGGCGTCGTAAGCTCTGGATCCATTACTCATGAGGAAGGCATCAGTGAATGGACACCTGCCGCGATGCATGTTGGATGGATGGAGGGAGGAACAGTGCTCCTACTAGCTTGGTGCTTTACAAAACAACTGCAGAATAAAAGCGGGGCCCGCCCCCATCCCTTCCGTGATCAGATCACCCACTATTGTTTGTTCCTCTGCGGGGAATAATGGATCGGTTTGTGCCGTGCCGCCGGCCGCGCGGGAAAGAAAGGAGAGGAACTGAAGCATCGAAATGGATGGCATCATCACGGACCAGCGCCAAAGGGAGCGAATCTCTCTTTTGATCTGGAGAGGCCACTAGGCCAGGAGGAAGACAACAATAAACTTCTTTTTCGCGTGCGGGTGGTGGAGTCATTGACTCGCTGTGGGAGTGAGAGGAATAATGATTCCCTTTTCCCCTTACTCTTGAGTCTCTAACTCGCTTCTGCCCCCTTTCTCCTCGTAAAGGTTTATTGAGTGATCCTTTTTCGATAGGCGGCAATTTCTCTAGTACAATTCATTGCATTTTTGACAAAATTAATTTACTGATTTTACGAGCAATGAGAAATGCTTTTATGTCTTATAGTGGATTTGTTAGTGGCGAACTGGCAACCGGCACCAGAGATTAACAAAGATGGAAAAACGATATCTCACACTAGAGGCAATGCTCAAGAAGAAGAGGATGAACAAAAACCTTGAGAGTCCCTAGACACCAAGGAGGCGTATCACACACTCACCCAGTCCTATGAACGGAGTCATGCACGCTTTACCCTCATGTACGCCAGAGAGAGATGAAGCCAACGGATCTTGAGATTGTCAACACGATTACTTCATCTACCAAGAAAAAAATATGTAGTCATAACTGTACACTACGTCCCACTATGATTGTTGCTTCTGACAATGCGCCCAACTATATTGTTGATCGCATACAAATCTAAGGTTAGATGCTTTGCTCTGATAATTCTCACCATTGTACTGGAGCTACAGCATAATTTGTCTTAGATTTGTACGTGATTAGAAACATCCAAGTCGTTGTTTAATCTTGAGAATTAATGCCACCACAAGTCCTTCACGAGCAGTCAAAATCTGCTTGTTTAATCTGAAAGCGAAAGTCAAATCTCCTGCTGTTTGTTAGGATTTTAGTTGATGGTGGAAAACCATCTGGAAAAGAATTTTTGTGTTTCCACAGATTTAGGTGGGTGATGGTAACATAATTCAGTGCTTTGGTGAGGAATGAAAAAGAGAGGAGCAACAAGGTCAACGGAGCGAGAGAGAAGCAAATATATCTTTCATCTGATCAACTTCCTCGGTGGATATCATTATCAAGGCTTGATCTGCCGTTTGACTGAGCTAGAACTTGGAGAAACGCTACCAATGCAAAGCTCCACGGTCAGGTCACATGAACACAATTTATACTACTAGAAGATAAACTAAATTTCATAAGGCTATACTATAATTAGAAAAATAAGGAAGAAGTTATTGCACAAATCTTCTCCACGTTGGCATCCATCGACACACAAGGCTTCCCGTGGCCGTCATCAAGTCCAAATGGCCTCTCATGCAAGCGTGTTCCCGTGTTTCCCTTAGAAGTAACTACCTCAAAACTACACTTATAAAATAATAATTATGTAAAAAACACAATTTTCTTGCTGATTAACAGGGGTAGATGTCCCTACCCCCCCCCCCCCCCCACCCACCCACCCACACATAGTGGATCCCCTTGAGAAAGAAGGAAGAAGAAGAGAGATGATGAGGATGGAAAGGGAGAGGAAGAAGAAGGGAGAAGAGCCTCCTTAGACTCCGAGCGTGGATCTGCCACTGCTAATTAATATTATAAAGCTACACATTTTATTTGTGCCAATTTTGTCTCATAAAACTACACGTTTTCATGTCTCAAAACTTTAGTTTTTTAATGCGAAATGACAATAAATATGTTGCTTTGTTATAGGACATGGTTATACTAGTTTTTGAACTTTGATTCTCATAGGTGTAATTTTGTTGTACATGTTGTCAATAAAAGTATTGGTTTTGTGATAGTTTGTGCAATGTAAGTGTTATTTTGTGTAATATACTCAACGATGCATCAATAGATTTCATAAATCCATGCTAAAACCATATACTCCCTTGTCCAAAAATTAACTACTACGTTTAGGTTAGTTCTAGTGAAATTATCTTAGATTTGATCACATTTATATGAAAATATATCAATATATGTGGAACCAAATTAGTATCAAATCAACCATGGAGTATATTTTCTTGGTGTGAGTATCTTTTCCTATGAACTTAGTCAAACATAAGATAGTTTGACTTAGAACAAACATCGACATAGCATATTATGGGAGTATAGAAATTAAAAATGTATATAGAAATTGGCTCTAGCATTTTTAGTTCCAAGTGTCCGCTTTTCTAACCAGTGCTCGAGTTCACCAAATTAAAACAGGAAGTTTCGTGCTACTAGCTAGATTCCCCTCTTAGGTAGCTCATAAAACTTCTGCAAAATTAGGTTCCCATCAGCCATCATAGATCACAAAAATTCCACGTAACAAGATCGGTTGGCCTGCACAACTACACAATCTTTCCTTGTTACCCAACAACAAATTTTGTTGACTTGAAGTATATCCCAAGAGAACCTTTTTGAGATATATTAACCAACAGGAAGATAGCTCCTACTACAGATCTAGACCCGTGTTTGTTATCGTGTATAGGATCTTTTCTTATCTTCTAAGCCAAAACAAACTTGCGTGCTTCCAGCAGACGGTGTTATGCATTGCACACATTGATATTTAACTAGGGGCATTTTAGGGTTCATCAGATGGTCATCATCTCCCAAGGACGGCCTTGTATTTTCCTTCACGGCATCAAGTCCAAGTGCCCAGCCAGTCCACGGTCCGCACCTGCACTGCTGCACACATTCCCTCCTGCTGACAGATTAACATTCTCTGCTGCAGATTTGTTCGCTTGCTGCGAGGCCCTTCCGGCGGCTAGCACAACCACTCCAACGATCTCAGGTCCAAGAATTCCCATGCACCGTCTGACAAATAAACAACAGAACTTTTCAAAAAAAACAAATAAACAACAGAGAGAGAGGAGACAGAAGACAACAGAAAAAGAAGAGAGAGAGAGAGAGAGACAGAGTGAGAGGGGGAAAATAACAAGAGGAGAGAGAGGGAGAAGAAAGTAACAAGAGGAGGGAACCAGCAAGTAAGCCATTTTAGCTCTCCTCCCTTTGCTTGGTCCGTTAGGTTTTGTTTTCTCTCCCTTTAATTTCTGCTGGGGCCTTTTCCTTGAGAAGACAAAATTAAAATTTGTTCTTTAGGGGACCAAGCAACAGCATCATCATCATCGCCTCTCTCTCTCTCTCTCTAGATCACTGCAATCTTTTTCTCTCTCCCAAAAAAACCGCAATGATCGACTTTACCACACGCTCCTCTTCCTTTGATGATCCCTGCTGCCGCCTTTACCTTTCTTCTTTGCCCCCTCTTTTCCCTTTATTCCGTGCCTAGCTGCTTTGCTTGCCGCTAACAAACTGCTTTCCATTGCTAGCTCCCTCCAACCCCTAGTCCCCTACTGCATCGCTCCTTCAGCAATAGCAGCACTACGTGAAGGTGCAGGGACGCCATGAAGGAGTTCTCGTACGAGGAGGTGGAGGCGGCGACGGGCGGGTTCGCGGCCAAGAACCTCGTGGGGAAGGGCAGCCATGGCAGCGTCTACAAGGCCAGGCTGTGGGGATGGGGAGGCGGCAGGGCGGCCGTCGTCGCTGTCAAGCGGCCGTCGCACGCGCAGGGGGCGGCCAAGCTCGCCAACGAGATCGCCGTGCTCTCCGCCGCGCCGCGCCACCCGGGCGTCGTCGCCTTCGTCGGGGTCGCAGCCCACCAGCCGGCGCCGGCGGCCGCGAGTGAGGGGGCGAAGGGGGTGTCGGCGCCGCAGCAGCAGCTGCTGCTCGTCATGGAGTACGTGCCCAACGGGTCGCTGCACGACCTGCTGCACCGGGCGCCGAAGCCGCCGCCGTGGCCGCGCCGCGTGGAGATCGCGTTGGACGTGGCGCGCGCCGTGCAGGCGCTGCACGCCGCGGCGCCGCGCGTCATCATCCACCGGGACGTCAAGTCCGCCAACGTCCTTCTCGGCCGCGACGGCCGCGCTCGGCTCGCCGACTTCAGCCTCGCCGTCAGGGTCGCCGCTACCGCCCCCAAGAAGGCGGAGGACGACGACGACGACGACGAAGGCTCGGCGGGGCCTGCGCCGGCGGGCACGATCGGGTACCTGGACCCGTGCTACACGGAGCCCGGGCGTCTGGGCCCGGAGAGCGACGTGTTCAGCTTCGGCGTGGTGCTCCTGGAGCTCGTGAGCGGGCGCAAGGTGATGGACGTGAACTCCTGCCCGTCGTCCATCGTCGCCTGGGCCGCGCCGCTGATCGCCGCCGGGCGGGCGCGGGAGGTGCTGGACGCCAGGGTGGCCGCGCCGCGCGCCGCGCGTGCCGAGGGCGCCGTCGCCCGCGTCCTCGCCGTGGCGGCGCGGTGCGTGTCGGAGAGCGTGGAGCGGCGGCCGCCCATGGCCGAGGTGGTGTCCGAGCTGCACGGCGCCCTCGAGAGCGCCGGGTGGCGCCAGCGCCGCCGCCGCGGCGTGGTCGAGCGGGCATGCAGGTGCGTCGCGTCCTGGGGTCAGCGCGTGGGGTGGAGCAAGAGGGCCCTGAGGGCGACCAAGATCGAGTGCACCGAGCACTCCGACAGCGGCGTCGCGCTCGATCGCGAGGGCTCGCCGTGCACTCTGCCGCCGCATCCGAACAACGACACGATCGGCGCACTCATCAAATGAGCCGAATCGATCGAAAACCAGACCACAAGTGCTTGTTTCGAGAGCAAATTGAATTTCGTTTTCAGTTAGGTGCTAAATCATCGATGTTTTACTAGGACTAGCTACACATCAAAGACTGTTACTGTCATAACAGTTATGAGATTAATCTACGACTGCTTTTTTCGGTACGATCGTTCAGCTGGCGCAGTACACGTCAGTGTCGAGATATGAATGTAGTGATGTGTATAAACTCGATGCACGTTTGAAATCTCCGCTTCTCGATCTTTGACTTCAACTTGAAACCGTGCATTTTCACAAGCATTGTATATATGATTGTACATAGCGTCACGTAAGCACCCAATCGACCAAAGCTCTGGCAATGTCTGTATGGGTATATTATATACAAATATACATGTATGGAAGGAGTAGTCGACGATGTCAACGAGGGCAGGTTAGGTAGCTGGGCAATTTGGGCACGGGCAGCTCATGGAGTTCAGGTAAGACGAACCCATGCTGGCATGAGGCCTACGGCATCTGCAGCGCTGCTAGACTAACATCAGGAGGGAAATTTTTTTGCTTTAGGCGTGAGATGTCCACCATGTGAACTGGCAGCTGCTGAACTGCCCTGCACGCATGCTGCATGCACGCAGCCGTAGAAAAGCTGCCGGCCGGTAGCTCTTTGATCTGATTTACTTTGCAAGGGAGAGGGGGAAAGACTGTGGACTGTGGGAAAGAGAAAGGAAGGAAGGTTTGTGGAGGTTAATCTAGTGTCTGATGCACTGACAGGACATGAAAGCTCGCTCATTGTATAATCCTTATGGGGTATCTACTTTTGCTAATCTGCTTTTAGTGTGGCTTTTGAGTTCTTTAATGGGGAGGAGGATAGGTAAATTCCAGAGAGGATCGGATCTTCGGAGGATCAGTTCCGGAGTTTGGGAAAATAAGAAAGTCAATAATAATGTCATGCTTTTGTGTGTATCTGCCAAAATGCATTAACTATTGCGAAGGTATGAGAATTAGGAATGACAGCAAAATCCCTTTTTTTTAAGAAAAATACTAGAGATAGGGGACTCTACTTCTAGCTTCAAATCAAACTCAATTTCGTTTTGTAATATGGAAAGGTGAACTCAATGAATTTTGATTTAACTCTTGAAGTTCCGGAACACACAGAACACAACATCCCCAATCAACATTCTTGCAAAGAAAAAAAAAACATCCCCAGTCAACAGTGTTTTGAAAGATATTTTAAAACAGCATGCACCCAACTCACGTATTTTTATTTTTAAAATATGCACTCCCAACATTCACATGTCTGCAATAGTTAGGATCTATTTGGATCGAAGGAATCGAAAATAATGTTTAGCACATCAACAGATTTCACACTCGATAATGAAGACTTGCCAAAAAAAATTAAACTGGTAAAAAGTTAAATGAATTTGCAGACATCTCGTGTTTCTTAAATTTATTGAAAAAGGGTTATGCAAACGGAGTTTGAAATGTCACTTACTCTGCGTTGATGTGCTAAACTATGAGGTCCATTTCTCTCTGCCTTTTCCCATTTGTTTAAGGAGAAGCCTTTCCTTGAGCGTCTATCTTGCGTTATTTGAATAATTAGGTCACTTTATTCTTTGTTTATCCATCAGGTTAGGAGTGCAAATCCCCTTACCTTTGAAAAAGTTGCTTGTTTTTGTGGAAAAAAGGATGCGCAGACGAGGAGATTCAGTCCAAGAGACAAACTCCATTGACGAATTCCCTCGTCGAATAATTCTTGTTCCGGATTTTTGCCTCTTTTGCGCGTGGACAAATCTACCAATCGCCATCTTCCACACTCCCAGCACTGCTCTTGGGAAAGAAGACTTGTGCTGTTTCTTGCGTTGCCTTCCTATTCCGATTTAATACCGGCGACCATTTTTTATTTTTTTGTGATATGTAAAGGAGTCTACTAAATTGATGAACAGAAAAAAAAAACCGTTGACTTTTGCAGATGCATAGGAAAGCAAAGCGAGAAGGGTAAGATCATACTGGTTTCGTTTTCGTGCCTACCGTACGGTCAACAGTCAACTTTTAGACCAAAACAGCAGCAGGACATCCCCGAACCGCTGCTGTTCACTTGAAAAAGTCACCGGTGCCTGCCTAGGTCATTACCGCGTAATCACTCTAACGCTGCACGAAGCTAACAGCACAAGCAACAACCAAACCAGACATACCATATACCAGATACAGCTGCACCTGCATACCACGCTTTACCGCAAGAGATTAAACGCCTAAATTTGGAAGGGAAAGGCATGATCATTGTACCAATATAACACAAATGTAATACAATCGCAAACGATTCCGAAATTACCGATGCGGTAAAATCCCTTGGAAGAAAACAAACAACAGATATGTTCATTGACCCACAGACTGGAATAAGGGATAACCAAATGCAGTCAGTTTTCAACACTAAACTAGTTACTACCATCAGGAGAGAAACTAGCTTCAAAAGGGCACATCTCACTTGGCCATCATCACCTTCACGAACTCCTCGTAGTTGATCTGGCCATCGCCATCCACGTCAGCTTCGCGGATCATCTCGTCAACCTCCTCGTCAGTCAGCTTCTCGCCGAGGTTGGTCATGACGTGGCGGAGCTCAGCTGCGGAGATGAAGCCATTCTGGTCCTTGTCAAACACACGGAAGGCCTCCTTGAGCTCCTCCTCGGAGTCAGTGTCCTTCATCTTGCGTGCCATCAGGTTGAGGAACTCAGGGAAGTCGATGGTTCCATTGCCATCAGCATCGACCTCATTGATCATGTCCTGGAGCTCAGCCTCGGTAGGGTTCTGCCCCAACGAGCGCATCACAGTTCCAAGTTCCTTGGTGGTGATGCAGCCTGTTACACGAGAAGAACATTACTTACTGCTATCTCAAATTAGTAAAATTGGTATAGCAATTAGCAAATACAGAGAAGAACGGGGAAAATATTGTGGTGGCACTCCAATCATGATATGGTGTCAACAGTAATAGCAACCATGCTATCAAATAGTGCCCTAAGACTAACATACGATGTTATTAAAACTAACAACCATGTCAAAGAAATATTCACCCCTCGTGATCTGGGAACTATTACAATGGATACATTGCCGTTAGTTAAGCACCCTTTTAAAAGTCTATTTTCCTCCCCTACCTGCCTCAGTCAGAGAAAGCACCACCACACTAATGGTGCTACAGGATAGCCCCTCTACCAGAAACTGAAAAATAGGTATCAACATTATTATAACCATAAACACCATAACTTTTCTTTATCTGACATGTAAATTAATGTATTTCGCAGGTACAGGACACTTAGACAAGTATGCAGCTATATAACACCAGACAGCAAACCATGAAGAAATTAACTGTGCCATCCAGCAGAACTTATGTAACGCAATCAATGGAATGGATAAAAGTCAACCACCTACACAGCATAGGAATCTACCTAACTTTTCTTTATCAGGATGCAAGGTATGTTCAAGGGAAGAGAACAAACACACATGAACCCCAGAATTTCTAGGAAGGAATTTCACTCAAGGCCTAATTATTAGGGTTGCAATGTGCTAAAGATAGATTAAGAACAAAATATCAAATTAGCTTGTTTAATACTAATGCCTGAAAACTGAAAAGGCGTGAAACTGTATCATGGTGATTGGTGAAAATTATGAAGAACTTCAAAATACTACCCAAAACCAATGCCTGAAAAGGTATTCAAGAATCCTGTTTTCATACGCAAAAGACAAACATGATATAAGAAGAATTTTGGTTCACGGTATACTGGGATAGAAACTAGAAAGTGAACTCCATGCTTTCAATATCTTTAGTTCAAAGATATCTATAGCTACACAATTAAGATTGCAGTGACTGTTTGACTAATGACTACACTTACATCGCACAGTTGCAACAGTATAATTATTACATATTCTAATAAATATCTACAGTGTGATGAATAGTGCCTGTTCAATGCAATACTAGATGAGCGCCAGCAATGCAAACTTTTTTGAGGCAACATGAATGACATTGGACTACCCTTTTGTCTACATATTATGACCCAGAAGGCCAGAACACTCCCACCACCCAGTTCAGGTCCACTTCAGCTCAAAACTTGACTGCATATTTCTTTCTAATTAAAAGGCACCTGATTCCTCCTAGGTTGGTCAACTATTTTTTTTTTCTTATCATTATTACGCTAGCAGATGCCACACCAATGCATAACAAAGATGAAATGCACTGGACCAGATTATATTGGCTGGTAAACCCAAGGAACCAGATTTCCTGAGGACTGGAGTTATTATAGAATTGTACATAATTTTGTTGATATGCAAACAGCATATTGATATGAAGCATTATACAAGAATGTAGAGAGAAACAACTGAGGAAATGATCCGAAATAAGTAAAAATTAGCCCAACCAGAAAACCACTAGAGGCTTGCCAATTGTCTGCAGCTTCTTAGCTATTGACTAGGGCTAGGTATTGTCAAAGAAGTTGATAGTGCCCCTGATCTAACCTAAATCCATTCAAAGCCTAGTGCAAAATGAACATGTCACCTGTAAGCTCTTCAAGGAATAACAGCAAGAACGATTCACTCATGATAGCATATCAAACTGTTATGCATTCACAATGAAATAGAGTTACACGTTTCCAAAGGATCATAGGTTTTGATTTTGCAGTTTTCAGCTAGGTAACCTTTTTTGTCTTGATCCTATATGCAACTTTGGTATGTTTTATGGAAGCAAAATGAATGGAAACGAGGTAAAACAAGTGAGAAGTAGGCTATTGTATTTAACAAGCAACTAACTCCAAGAATTCTTTTTCCCTACCTAGATGTAAGCTACATAGTTATGACGCAATTATTGTGCTTACTATTTGCATGCTAATCCCCTCAATAACTCTACTCATCCATAATCAACAAACGTTAAATGACATTATTCCATCAGCAACTGCATTCATAATCCATATATATTAGTACTCCTACCGCCATGCTCATCCATCAGTATGAATGAAGACCAAAATCCTACGAGGCTTTTTACTTCCAAATTCCAAATAGTGGACGATTAATTTAGGTATCTGACCAAATCTAGCACCCACATAGCAATAGTGCTAAGTTTTTCGCCATAATTTATCCAACAATTTGACGAAGGATTTTCTTTTACCACACAATCACAGGAAACAGGATTTCGTTGGGGATCAACCAAACATCCACCATAAATCCAAAGCGGCAGTTGCACCATTTACCCACAACCTGTCAAAGGTGCTAACGGCTGTACGGCGTAATGCCATACAATGTTGCAAGGCCCAAAAGAACTACCACCAACACCCACATGGCAATAGTGCTGAGTTTTTTCGTCATAATTTGTCCAACAATTTGACGAAGGATTTTCTTTTACCACACAACCACACGAAACAGGATTGCATAGGGGATCAACCAAACATCCACCATAAATCCAAAGCAGCAGTTGCACTCTTTACCCAGAACCTGTCAAAGGTGCTAACGGCTGTACGGCGTAACGCCATACAATATTACAAGGCCCAAAAGAACTACCACCAACATTTGATGCATTCATTCCGTGTCCCTAACACCGGCAACACACCATGTATCATCTTTTCTGCTATACCCATGCCTACTAACTGGTAACTCACCATGCTCCCATAACCCATGACATGAGTTGGATTGCACCACGCTCTCACCACCTTGAAGCTGCAGGCAGCAGCAGCTGGCATCACGATGTCCGTGCTAGCCACGTTGGTGCCACCCCCTCATACAGATTCCATGCCTTCTATAATCATTATCCCGGTTACCATAAAGGGGGAATTATCATGGTACGTAATGATTCCTTGGCTGAACTCCCCCAGGAACATCCAAACGACCGATCCTAGACCCGGCCGATCGATCCGCGTCGGCATTTCCGTCCAGGCGCCCACCACTCTTCGCGGCTCCGCGGTCAACTGAGAAAACCCTCATCGGGCACAGGGCACTATCTCTCTCCACGTTTGAGATCCTACTCAGAGAGATTGCCAGAAATACCGCACGAGCTAAAGGATGCGAGATCTGCATCTACATCTCGACGCACCTCGAGAACAAAAAAAATCACAAAATCTACACCGCGATTCACCTGGTGCAAGTCGCAACGGACACAACCAACGACCAGACGAGATCCCCCCGTCCCGCCCGTGAATCTACCACGCCACATCGAGCAAAGGGAGGGGAGGCACGCATCGAGGGAGGGAGAGAGAGAGATGCAGAGTGGGAATACCGTCGCCGTCCTTGTCGAAGAGGCTGAAGGCCTCCTTGAACTCGGCGATCTGGTCGTCGGTGAGCTGGTCCGCCATGGCAACACGGGCGAGGGATCTGACGGAGGGAGGGAGGGAGGGAGGGAGACGGGGGGCAGAGAGGCGAAGCGCGAATGGAGGAAGTGGAGAGAGGATGCCACGCCCACGAGGGAGACGAGAAGACAAAAGACCCAGTCGCACAGACCGACCGGCCTCGTGGGTTCCACGCGACACTTGCCTCTCGTGCTCCTACCGGCTACCACGCTCCACGCCGTGAGTTTCTCTTCTCGCGTTGGGGGGACACACACTGGTCCAAACTTGGAACGAGAGAGCATGGAAACGACGAGTCAATAACATTTACATATCACAAATATACTATGGATGGAAGCAGATTGAAAAATGCGAGTACTATAATCCTCCTTTTATTCCAAAATATAAGGTGCGCGCAATTTAAGATTCAAATTCTAAAACTTTTACCTACAATTAATCTTGTATAATGAAAATTTTGTCTTGCAAAAATAATTTAATTGGATTTGTGTTTAAAGTACTTTTGTATGGCTAAAATTTTGTTGCTATAAATATTATATTATAGAAGCAGGATTGGAGACCATGCCACTTTTAACCGCGCTTGATTTTAAGATGGAGGTAGTAAACGTTTATGACAACGGGCCATGTTAAAAAGAAACAGATCTATGAAGGAAAGCTCCATAATTTTGCTTGCCACAAATTGAGCCAAGTTAAACTTTTCAATTTTCAAGTGCAAGACCAGAAAAAAGTATGTCAAGTGCAAGACCAAATACACTTGTCATAATTTCAGTGTCTATATATATATATATATATTTATTGGGGAGATATGCTGCAGGATTCTCTTTCCCCTTTCTCTTCCATGTGGGACCCACATGGCGGTGGGTAATCTTTTAAATTTTTTCTTCCTTTCCTCATCATATTCTTCTCTATCGCATCTTCCATGCACCGACGACATCCATGGCAAGCGTACAAGTTGGGGTGCGATGTTGGGAAGCTGAGCGTCCTCCATGGCCTTAAGGCGGAGCATTCCAACGAGCGTCAGGCATGGTGGTTCTATGATGAGGCCAAGGCATGATCTCCAGCAATACGTAGGCTGTGCGGCTCGTGCGTGCAGGGGGCGTGCGCCCTCTAGGGGCGGCAAGACTATTCCAGCTGGGCAGGGGCACGAACTGGCACGATGAGGCTGGGCTTTTATGGTTGAGGCTTTTGGCAAGCTGTATGATGGAGGTAGGCATGCATGCGGAAGAAAATCACGAGATGAAGAAATTTGGAAAAGTGGAGAGGATGGTAGTTCTTTTTAATTGAGAAAAATATAGAAAAAATGATCTCCTATTCTGCAGGAGCACAATTTTAGTCTCGCAATCCTCTAAACGACAATTCATAGAGAAAGATGATCTCTTTTCTCAGTCAATTCATAGAGAAAGATGATCTCTTCTCTCAGTAGTTGCAACTTTTGAGCTTTTTTTGAAAAGTTATTGCTGTCTTTTTTATTAAGAAAAGCCAATACTAACTTTTAAAAAATATGTTTAGCTTCCTGGTCTAAAAAGCTACGAAAAGTTGAGAAAACTGAGTTTTTCAGCTTTCTATATAAACTCAGTTTACTCAGCTTTTCTGAACTTCTGACTTTCCGAAAGCTACATGAGAAATTCACTATTTATTTGAAGCTGCATGAGAAGTTCACTATTTGTTTGAACTTTCCACGCTAAGAAGCTGCCATGAAACCCAAACACACGTGGCCGAAGAAATGTTTTAAAAATTAGTGTTTGTGTGCGTGCTCCAGCTCCAATTTTACGGACCCGAAAGTGGTCAACATTGTCAATATAGCGGGTGCCGGAACCAAGCTTGGTCTGTGTTGCCATCCCGGATATGGCCCGACCCAAAATCCAGGCCGAATGCAGGACAGCCCACCCGGCCATTCCTCTTGTTCATTCTCCTTTCCGCGTTTTGCGAAGGAAAGGCCCTCCTCAAAATCCGGGCCGCCCCTAAACCCTCGGCCTTCTGCCTCGCTAGCTCGCTTCCTCGCGGGTCGCGGCTGCTCCTCCCTCATCCACTACTCGCACCTCTAAACCCTCCCTCCCGCTTCCCCCAGCCACAACCACAGACCTCCGCGCGCGCCTGGGCTCGCCGCCGCGGATGGCGCCCCTCCTCCGGCCGCCACCTCCCCCTCCCCACCTCCGCGCGCTCCTCCGCCGCCTCCTCTCCACCGGCGCCGGCCCCGTCCCCTCCCGCATGCTCCCCTCGCTGCGCTCCACCGCCGCCGCCCCTCGGTTCCTATTCGGGCCCAGGTGCGCCCTCGCCTTCCTACTACCTCCCTCGCTGGAGCTCACTGGCTGATGGTTTGGTGGCGTATTCTCTCTCTCTCTCTCTCTCTCTCTCTCTCTCTCTCTGCTCTAGGGTTGTGGTGGCGGGAGCGGCCCCGCGGCGGAATGGGGTCCCGGTGCGGGCGTTCATGGCTTCCACCGCGGCGTCCGAGGCGATGCAGGAGAAGCGGGTGGCCGGGGAGTACACCGCCGCCAACGTCCAGGTGATTCTCCTCGCCGGCGGTGATTTCTGCCCCCCCCTACTCGCTTGTTGGAAGTCTTAGGTGTGTTTGGTTGGGCTGTGACTTTTGGAAAAGCTGCTGTGAGCTGTGAAAAAGCAGCTGTGAAAAAGCAGCTGTGGGAAAAGCAGAAGACCAT
>NC_028454.1:4374615-4375540 GCF_000263155.2 Setaria italica | reverse complement strand
AACAAGAAGAGAAGGGTCTTTTACATAGCCTTTTTCTTGTACCTGTTCTAGTGTGAAAATATAGATCTTTGAACATAGATACTTGACAAGTAAGACTAACTGAAGTGAAGCAGCCATTTGCCTCGGACAGCACTGCTCCAATAGTACAGAGGCATTTTTTCGAGAAAATAGTAGAGGGATTTCAGGCCACACACACGTTAGACCATCTGTGATGATACTTGCTAACAGTGGAGCATCCTCGATGATGACTTCTTCGAGCTTTCTTTCTCGGCTGAGAACATCTGATACACCGGACCCGTGAGCCAGGAAGCTCACCTAAGGCACCCAGCTTCTGGTACAGCTCGCCGAGCAGCCGCAGCCACTCCGGCTCGAACTCCATGCTGGTCCTGATGCCCACGACCTGGCTGCTGGCGATGGACATGCCGGAGCGGTGGAGCTCCACCACGCCGGACACGTCGGCGACCGCGACCGGCAACATCCCGCGCGCCTCGTCGCCGCGGTACGCGACGGTGCTCGGGAAGGGCACGAAGTCGGGGACCTCGGTGAGGTGCTCCGGCGCCGTCTTGGCGTGCCTGCCGCAGCCCATGAGCACCTCCGGGGAGCCGAAGAAGCCGAGCGCCGCAGCAGCCTACAGGCTGAGGTACGCGCACGGCACGCCGTGCCTCGCCGCGGCCTCCGGCGCCCAGTACGCTGCGTAGTCGGTGAGGATCCAGTCCGTCCGCCACGACGGTGCCGGCGCTGCTTCCAAGATGTCCGATAGCACGCGGGCGAAGGCGGCGGCGGTCTCCGCAGGGAACTCATGTCCGCCATGGTCAGAGCAGATGCGGAGCACGCGCAGGGTCGCCGAGAAGCGGAACATGGACAGCGGCGCCGGCGCCAAATTCCGGCGGCCGTTTTTCAGAGCCATAGCGATGGGGAAGGGGGA
>NC_028454.1:4346958-4373818 GCF_000263155.2 Setaria italica | reverse complement strand
GGGGTGGGGGTGGGGGGTGGGGGGGAGCACAAGCGTGCCTGCCATTCTGTAAGTAGGTGAGGGAGAGCTAGGAGGGAGTGGCGTTTAAATGGTGCCAAACAACCTTGTGAACCAATACAAAATTGCTGAGCATTCTTTTCTTCAGATTTTGTAGGTTCATGTGCAAATGTTAGAGAAATTAGTTTGAAGCAACCTTCGCACTCATTTGTTAATATGAACGCCTTCAGATCTTCAATGGATTGATGAAGTGCATTATTTTTGGTTAAATGGTGGTGTCATGGACTTGTTTTCTGTGGGGCGCCATTTGGATTATTTGATATGAAGACCTATGTAGCATGCCACGAACATAATATTTGTGTGTCTGTCCTCTTTCATGTAAACTCATGACATTATTGATGTGTATGATTGATTCCAAATTCCTTGGTGGTTTATGATTATGAATCATGACACCGAGCGAAAGGGGTTGAGATCAGTTTGGTACATGCAAATAACCCTTATGTCCTACTTTTTCTTTAATAATTTAGAAAACACTGTATACATGGCCATTCATTTTCAAAACAACTTCAGATCTTAAGGTATTTGTTATGTATTTTACCCATACTGTTAAAAAGCTAACAATGTGTTATTAGTGAATGAATTTTGCCACTCATTGGAATTATGGATGAATTATTCTGAGCAACTTTGGTTTTATGCTCAATCGGTAATTTTTTTAGGTCTTAGAAGCCCTAGATGGAGTTCGCACAAGACCTGGTATGTACATTGGGAGCACAGGACCACGTGGATTGCATCATCTGGTAAATGGAATGCAAGAGATTATGCTTCTGTTTCTCCTTTTTTTTGTTTTCTGTTTTGTGCCTTGTTTGATCGTTGTTTTGGTTGCTGTATGATAGGTTTATGAAATATTGGATAATGCTGTGGATGAAGCTCAAGCGGGTCATGCCTCGAAGATTAATGTAGTCCTTCATGATGACAATTCAGTTAGTGTAACAGACAATGGCCGTGGGGTACGCAGTTTATAAAAATCTGAATTCCATGGTTATTCTATTAAGGAAATAAAGTCCACACTTGATGCTTTTGAAATAGTCAAGAACTATGTGGTTCGGTGGTGAATTTCATGTGTTATGCTGTTGTGTTCATTCTGGCAGGTCATTGTACTTGTTGGGTAGTCAAGTCAAATATATATTTAAGAAATCTCTGTCCTTTATACCATATTTACATGAAATAGCTGTTATTTAACATCTGATGTGCCAAGCAATGAATTACCATTTATGCTCGTCCTTACCATGTTTCATCAAGTCCTTATTTAAATTGACAACATTTTTATTTTGTTGCACACATGTTAGAATCCGTGATAGAATGGAATTTGTTCTAGACTTCTAGGAGCCAAAGGTGTCGATTAATCCATCAATAGGACAATAGGAGGGTTTTATTGACCCTTCTCATCTTAGGAGTTGCATGTCATCTGCCACATTTTCACTGTATGTTTGTCCAGACATGGACAGTTCTAGCACAGTTTTGGTTGTTTGCTTATAGCAGCTGAGGTGTTACCTGTTTACTAAAGCACAGTATTTCTTTGGCAGTCTGATGCACATCCCCTTGCCCGTTTGTCTGATTGGGTGCACTCATTGTAATGCTTCTTTGGCAGTCTCATTCCATCCTTTTATGATCTTAGTTATTAATACTCCATACCAACTGTGATATCTAATTTGCTTGAATAATATAAAGGATTGCTGGATTTCTGTGTTCTAGTTCAAATATTTTTGTTGATTGAACAACTTGCTGATGTTTTCTTGAGCTGTAATTTTTTTCTCTTGTACCTTTTTAGAACTTAAAAGCAAACTTTGGACTACGTAACATGCATCTTCGTACAGCCTCCGTGGAATATCATTTTGTCTGTCATTTAACCAAATTACTTCTTTAATCTATACGTACTGCAGATTCCTACAGACATACACCCCCAGACGAAGAAATCTTGTGTGGAGACTGTCTTAACGGTATACTTCAACCCTTTTCTTTAACCCCATTTTAATTGCTGTGAATTTTGTGGCCTATTTGTTGTAGTTAAGTAGGCGAACCATTGTTTTGCTATTGCATTTACATATGCTTATAAAGCAAAACTGTGCAAGTCTTAACACTCTTCTACTAATTACTATGTCATTTTGTTCTTATTTAGTTATTTTCTGAATTTTGTTAAATGCTCGAATATAGCTGGCATAGAATAAGAAGCAAAGAAGGAAATGTTTGTGAACTGTTTCCACACAAAATGGCTACAAGATGCCATTTTTAGTTTCATTGTTAGTTTAGTTTTCTATTTTGTTGCCTACATTGTTTTGGAGTGTTTGGTTTGAGTAGTCCAGAAAGAGTGCTTTGTTGCCTTAGATTACCACTGCATAAACAAAGTGTAGCCTTTTAGCTGCTCTTTTGTTTGTCAGTATATGGTGCTTGTTTGGTTACATGCACATTCTTAAGCATGTTTATGAACCCTCTTTCATTTCTGAACCCTGATGTTTTTCTTGGAGGTTAACACTTGAAATTCTTTATGTTCAATAACAGTTGTATTTTCTTAATAATTCAGTTAATGCACGCTGGTGGCAAATTTGGAGGTTCAAAGAGTGGTTACAGTGTCTCTGGAGGGCTGCATGGTGTTGGCCTGTCAGTGGTTAATGCTTTATCAGAGGTTTGTATTTTGACCTCTTGTTGGCTTTGAATATACTGTTCTTTGGAAAAATTAAGAAAAAAAATGTATACATAAAATTGATCTATTGGGTGACAGAGTTAGGTAATCTGGTAGCTTCATTTGCTATAATGTTTTTTTTTGTGAGTAGCCCCTAATTAAGTTGTGGAACCTAACCTCCCAAATCCAGATAGCAATAGAATTGAGAAGTAATATGGCAGAGGATTAAAATATTTTTTCTATGGTTTTGCGAGTGTTATGATGTGTAAGGGTAGGTACAGGATAATTGAATCACTGTTAAGGACTACCAGCCCTTTGCAGATTTCCTTTGAGGCAGTGCTAGATGAAAAATTATTTTAACATGTAAACAGATAAGTAATGCAGCTGATGTGAATCACTGTTTGCTATTTAATATTTCAAGACTATTCTAAACTACATGAATTCATAATGCTTAATGGCGTGCCGTTTGCTATCAAAACACCACCATCATAATGGTATATAGTATGCTAAGCAACATTTGCCTGTCATATCTTAACTTACCTGAAAAAGTAACATCCGGAGAAAGAACATGTGTGGTTATATACAATTACGATACAGGTCAGCATGTA
Organism: Setaria italica; assembly: GCF_000263155.2. Classification (NCBI taxonomy): domain Eukaryota; kingdom Viridiplantae; phylum Streptophyta; class Magnoliopsida; order Poales; family Poaceae; genus Setaria; species Setaria italica. Next base: position 4,370,536 of record NC_028454.1, on the reverse strand, counting down.
ATGGACAATAATTCTGTGGGTCTTGCCTCTGCTTTGTACTGTGATTTTAGCTGTAGTGTTAATACTTAATACTGAGCATTTTTGTTGAAATTTTGCCATGATTTTCAATTTGCTTCTGTCTAAGGAAGTTTCCATTATATTGTATTCACTAACATTGCTCCTTTATATGAAAGTAAGTGTCAATGGCATTGTTAGTATGTCTTTGATTTATTACCCCTGCATCTTCTGCGCTTTTGATTCAATTAATCGTCGTGATGTCACTAACTCAGGCACTTGAAGTTACTGTTTGGCGTGATGGGAAGGAATACAGACAAAGCTATTCTCGGGGGAAACCATTGACGACACTAAATAGTATCACACTGTCTGGTGAAACAAGTTCTCGCCAAGGAACACGCATCAGATTTTGGCCTGATAAAGATAGTAAGCTTTTATTCTTCAAAAGAAGTTCTCTGGTCTAAGCACTACCAGTGATGCTGCTCCAGTGATTAATCATTTTTTCTAAATGTAGTATTTACCACCACCATCAGTTTTGACTTCAATACAATCTCTAGTCGCATCCGAGAGCTTGCCTTTCTAAATCCCGAGGTATTGTAATCTTTTCACATAGATAACTTCACTGTTTTATACCAGTTAGGGATTTCTGTAGATTATTAACAGCCTTACCTTATTTATTGGCTAGCTGATTCATAATTTGATCCGAGTTCTGTCGTTATAAGGTTTTAGAGTTCCTTTTTACCGTTACTTGACCCAGGCCAAACCCAGACCTTGAACACATGCTTGTTAGATGATTGAGTAGATTACCTATTTATATTCACCATTTTCATGCATAGGAGTGCATTTCATTCTTTTATTTTCACCATTGTTAGAAAAGAAAGAAAAGTTAGTAGCTGTAGTTTTCATTGATGGACAGATTACACCTTATTTCTGTTCACAGTATAGTAGATTTTGTATATACTTTGCCTTAGTAGTGAAAATATTCTACTCCATCAAATCTTTAGGTTGATAAATGATGATATGTTTTGTGATGAAGGCAGCTGCTCATTGTGAGTATTTGGGGAGATGTACCATAAATGCAATGAAACCAAGTAACAATACGCAAATGTAGCTGCTATGGAAAATATGTTGTACTGATGTGATGGATAATCTTCAGTTAATTTTCATCATGAAATGCTCTAATCTCTTGTCTTTTGCACTTGGTCGTGTATGTTCTGTTTACTTCTTTCTCAGCATGTATCACATTGTACATTTTAAGTCGGTTGCAATTTTCTTTGTTAGGTAATTTTTTTTGCACATGCACACATCATTTTTAAATTATTGTATATGTTTAAAAAATTCCTCTAAGATTTGGTAGCTTTTACTGCCTGTAGCTGTCTTCTTTCTAATGTTGATATGCACACACAGGTTCGCTGTAATATTTGTCATGTTGAAAGTATACCTCTGGTTAATTAAACTTCTCTGTTATATCAGCTGACAATAACCTTGACTAAAGAAGAAGGACACACAGAGGTTCAACATAATGAATACTGTTATGCTGGTGGCCTTGTTGAATATGTTAAATGGTTGAATACTGATAAGGTTTGCCCTATAACATCTGAAGCTACATGTTTTTCATCCAGTTCCAATTTTGCTAAGACTCTTAAAATGTAGGAGTTGTGATTGTTTTCAGTTCTGAGTAGAGAATATAGACTAGGCATAAGTTATTTGTATAGGCTAAAATTGTATTTTCTGCTGGACTCATAAAAAATATTAAAATCTACCTGTACTTAGTTGTTTGTTATATTTTTTACATGCAACTGAAATGAACAGTACTTGAATGTGCTGTACTTAACACTAATGTTGACTTCTTAGAAAATGTTTCGTTGACCAGTGATATCATCTGCTATATTGCTGATTCCAGAATTAGAGAAAAATAAGTTACATTTGCTGGTTTGTTTCAACAAAGTTTCAATAGTTGAATGCATGATTTTGTTCATGTGCTCATAGACTGAACTGGATTGTCTCTGCACTAGTTCTTACAAAATTTTAAATGATGTATGAGCGTGGTTTGTTTTTGTTATAGTTGCTTATTGTATGTATTCTTTATTGTTCTGAAGGGACTAGCCAATAACTTGCACGTTATGTTAGTATTAGTACATACATTATTGAGGCTTGTGCCCCTAAGGCCCTGTTTTGCATAATTTATTATAGTGCAGAACCGGCTTATTAGAGAAACAGGTGAAAAGCACATTCCTGTCTTTGGGCGTAGCTTCTGCTTAATCTGTGTAGAAGCTAAGAAATAACTTGTGCAAACAGGGCCTAAGTTTCACTTTAAGAATGAAGCCATCAGATTGAAGTCTATTGTTGCATGTAACAGGCAAATCATTATGTTTTGCTATCCAGCAACCTAATTCTATTTCTTGGATGTGCTTTCTTCTCTAGAAACCCCTGCATGACCCGATTGCGTACAGAAAGGAGTTGGATGGTATAACAGTGGATGTCTCCCTTCAATGGTAAAATGAATTTCCTCGATTTTTCTTTTGCAAAACTGTTCAGCTATGTTATGTACTGGCACTGCATCATGTCTTTTCATGTTCTGTTTGAATCAGTTGCTAACACAAAGGGATAGTTTGTCTGGTTGAACATATCTACAGTTTTTAGGATATCTTGTCTTCTTTAGACATCTGATTCTTGTTTCCAAGTTTGAAACTTTTTAACATTTGTGTTCTCAAAATGTAGTGCCTTATTCGGCCTTAATCTTTTTGCTAAAATTTTGAGGATTGGGCCTGATAAATTTTTCAAATGCTCATATAAATCTGCCATGCCTTTTTGTCTGGTTTCTCAAGTTGTGGACAGAGTTCTATAGTTTTTAGTTCATGGGCTAGCCTGCATTTATCTTGCATGTTTATGGACTGGATTTTGCAATTGATTACTCTATTTATTCCAAATCTTAGTAATTTGCCTTCTTCTCACGCAATAAACTGTCACCATTTACAGGTGCTCTGATTCCTACTCTGATACAGTGCTAGGATACGCAAACAGTATCCGTACTATTGACGGTGGTACTCATATTGAAGGTCTGAAGGCTTCATTGACTAGAACAATTAATAACCTTGCAAAGAAGTCGAAGACTATTAAGGTGATAAAGTAGTTTCTTTAGTTGCATATGAATGCATCTATTGGCTCTCGTGTGCTCAACTGCAACCTGATGATTCTATAAACCATTTTATTGGAGATTTTTTTCTTAATTGAGTGTGGACAGTAACAACTATATATGTAATGGATCTATTTAACTCTTTGAACTGCACTTTTGAATCCTATTTATCCAACCAAATAAAAATAATAATAAACTATATCTATTGCTCTTTGTAGGATAAAGATATTACCTTGAGTGGGGAGCATGTAAGAGAAGGAATGACATGTGTCATTTCAGTGAAGGTCCCTAGTCCAGAATTTGAAGGTCAAACAAAGGTGACAGCTTGTCTTTGGTGACATGGTTCTTCAAATTTTATCTGATATTTAATGGTTTACCATTTATTCGTATATTTCCTCCGGATGGCCGGTTAATTCTATTTCCATTTTTATTTCACAGACAAGGTTGGGAAATCCAGAAGTACGGAGAATAGTTGAACAATCTGTTCAAGAAAACTTGACGGAGTACTTAGAGCTTCATCCAGATGTTCTGGATTCAATCCTATCAAAGTCCCTTAATGCTCTCAAGGTACATGGTTCTTGTAATATTCAACATGATTTGGAAGAAAAGATATTTTTATTATATTCATTGTTTTAGCAAGATGGTTTCTTAGGAGCTTGTTGGTTATTGTTCTGATGCTGTATGTGATAAACTCTTTTTGTTGCAGGCTGCCTTGGCAGCTAAGCGAGCTAGAGAATTAGTGAGGACAAAGAGCGTGTTGAAATCTTCTTCACTCCCTGGAAAACTAGCTGATTGTGCATCAACTAATCCTGAAGAATCTGGTGAGCAGAAGTTGATATTGACAATCTGTAACACTCTTGGGTTCAAATTGTAGTCTGGCTTAGGCCCCTTGCCACACTTCTTGGCTCTGACATTTGCTGATTTTTAATCAAAATGCAGAAATCTTCATCGTTGAAGGTGATTCTGCAGGCGGCAGTGCAAAGCAGGGACGGGATAGGAGATTTCAGGTAAAATTTGTTCATCTTTTTTCAATATGTTCAACACTTGTACCTACAGCAGGTTTCAGGACTCTGGTTGATGTTCAGACTTCAGAGTTGTAGATTATTAGATATGTATGATGTGGCCTTCTTTGATGGGGAATGCTCCAGCCATTCTTTCCAGATTTCTGGTTTAACCAGCTCCTGTAGTGTTGCATTTTTCAAAGCTTACCATGCATTGCCCTCGTCAAAAAGAAAAAAGCTTGCCATGCATTGAAGTAATTAATTGTAAACGGGATAATAGTGTAATACACAATTTTGCTGCCATCCTCTGCAGACCAAGCATGATGCGTTTATCCTCATTGCACATTCAACTTCTCTCATTGCACTTTGTGTTTATTTAATATTTATTTTATGTTTTCCATGTCTGGTGGCTTCTTTCTAGCTATTTGCAAAATGTATGTAGATATTTTGGCTCCCGAGCATAGGCAATTGCACTTTCTGGGCTTGCATAGCATTATGGGGCTGCCAGAGCCTAGATAATATTGTATGGAGGTACTACTGAGAATTGATATAGTTGCATTATCCCTTCCTTTGTTTGATTGTCTAGAAGTAATTAATATGAGTGGGATTCAAGGTTTGCATGGATACTAATACCGGCAACTAAATTGTGCAATATTAGTATAGCTGGAGCAGTTGGTTGTAAATGGATTCTCTTTCATTTCTTTGGAATCAGTGGTTCCTGGACTTCACTCGAAGCTTCTATTAGTTAGTTCTGTACATAACTCTAGCAATTGCAAAATGTCAGTGGTCAAAGTAGATTAGTTGTCTGGCAGGAATTGACAAATGGCAACAAAATGGTTAGAACTATATGCACTTCATTTGCAGTGCAGAGGCCATTATTCATTACCACACAATATGAGAAGATAATTCATATTTGATTGTTTTTCGACACAAGTGTGTCTGCAGCTTACGTGCCATGTTCCTAGCATTTACTTGAAGTCTATTCATGCCTAACAACTGATTGCAGGCTATTTTGCCTCTAAGGGGTAAAATTCTCAACATTGAAAGAAAGGATGAAGCAGCCTTGTACAAAAATGAAGAGATCCAAAATCTTATCCTTGCTCTTGGACTAGGAGTGAAGGTTGCATACTCTTTTACTCTTTTATCCTGTTATTCTTTTTGGGTCTTATCTAATATATTATACTTTTAGGGTGAGGATTTTAAGAAGGAAGCTCTTCGGTATCATAAGATAGTTATTCTAACTGATGCTGATGTTGATGGTGCACATATCCGGACTCTCCTCCTTACTTTCTTCTTCAGATATCAGGTACTTATCTTGAAGCATCTGCAAACTGAGGAGCATATCTCATCTGTTAGGTTCTGTATTCATAAGAGTTTACATCTTCTTCTTCTTGTTGTTTTTTTTTTGCGAAAGAGTTTACATCTGATTGTGTAGTCAATACTTCTATTGTCATTATTTTACTTTTATACAAGGCTTGCTGGTGGATTGGGTGAATAGGGCTAAAAGATAAGGTTTGATTTGGATAATGCTCATCCAAAAAGGGAATCTAAGATTGTTGGTACTTGGTTAGGATGGGATTTGACCTGAAAGTGAAATCATGTAAAATTGAGGTTGGGAAAAGGTCAAATCCAAAGGGGGTTGTAGGGCTGTTTGTTCATCCTAAAGTCCAGTTAGGGCCTGTTTGGGAGCACTCCACTCCAAAAAAACCAGCTCCACTCCACCAGCTCCACACTTTCCTAGCTCCACTCCACCAACTCTAAAAAAACATGGAGCTGCTGCACGTGTTTGGCTGATAGCAGTGCTCCAGCTCCAAAAATATGAGCACTTGTTGTGAATGGTTTATTTTACCCTTTGTGAACGGACCCACATGTCATACTCTTCTATTTTCTCCTCTCTTCTTCCTCTCTCTCCTCTTTCTCCTATCACTACGCGAACGTCCGTAGAGTCCGCGAACGCGAACAACTTGTGGAACAGCACCCGCGTCGCCGTCGCCGCCGCCGCGTGCCCCTTGCCGCCATTGCCCGTGCCCTAGCTCTGAGCCGAGGCGCCGACAGCCCCTGCATCGGACGGCGAGGCGCTCGCCTCGGCGGGTCTCCAGGACTCCGGCATGGCCGCCGCCGCAGCCGCGTTCTTCAAGATTCGCAGCCCCGCACTCACGAATCCCCCTGCTACTGCTAGAGATTGGGCAGGACACGCAGTGTGGCGCTGCTCTGCTCTCGCACTTGCTGCTGGACGCGGACGCCGAGGCCAGCAGTCCAGCACCCCACCACCGGGCAAAGGGAAAAACAAAGCTTGGAAGTAAGAGAGAGAGAGAGGGAAAGAGGTGGGCGCGTAGTGGGCGCGCGGCGGGAGGCGCGGCAGGGGTAGGCGGCGGGCGCGGCAGGGGCGGGCAGGCGCGGCACGGCGGGGGGCGGGCGGCGCGCGCCAGGGACTGGGCGACGGGAGTCTGTTTTTTTTCGCGAACCGTTATTGTGTAACGAGTGGCAATGGTGGGTAAATACCCACCAACTCCACGAGGAGGTCTGTACATGGGGTTTTTGGAGCACCTATTGAGGTACTCCACAAAAAACGTGGATCTACCCCCCTGCTCCACCTTTTTCCTGGAGCCGGAGTTGCTGGAGCTAGACGCGTTTGGCTGCGAAATTTTCGGAGTTGGTGGAGTGGAGCAATTTTTCGTGGAGTGGAGTGCTCCCAAACACCCCCTTAGTATCCTCTTTGCACTGCAGAAAATCCACAAGAACCAAACAGTGTGGTCGGAAACATGAATCCTCTTCTCCTGGTATTAGTATTAGTCATACCCAATTACCAACTGTTCCTACAGAAGGCTACAATCACTTTCTCACCAATTCAATCCAATATGTCAAAAATGTTCGTGTTGGTTGGTGCTTTTCCTTGTCTGATTGGGTTGTGGTTGCAAAAGTTTAGTTTCACTATGAGTTTTTCTGTTTATCTACTACGAGAGATTTTGCTTTGATCCGGTAACTGTTCTTACCACAAGATGTTGGCAAATGTTTATATTGTGAACAAGGGTTTCATTAGGAACTCATGCATTTTGCAGAGAGCACTATTTGATGAAGGTTGCATCTACGTTGGTGTACCTCCTCTTTATAAGGTTCGTTTGTGACTTCAAACTCTAGTACACTTTATGCTTGAATGACGAATTGATCTTAGTTGTTAAGAGTTGAGTATATATGTCATGGTGTTAGGTTGAGCGTGGGAAACAAGCACATTATTGCTATGATGATGCTGATCTTAAAAAGATAGTTAACACCTTCCCTGCAAATGCATCATATCATATCCAGAGGTTTAAAGGTATTGAACATTTTATTCCGTCCTATATCATCCTGACGTGGTTAATGATCACTTCCACCTCCGATTGACAAGACTGTCTCGTGTTTGTTCCAAGTTTGTTACACCTTCAACAAGTCTTATGTTTCCTCCATGTTTATCTTGTATTTGCTTCTCTGGTGTTGTAATAGGTTTGGGTGAGATGATGCCTGCGCAGTTATGGGAAACTACAATGGATCCTGAGAGGCGGCTGTTAAAGCAGCTTAAGGTTGAGGATGCTGCTGAGGCCAATGTTGTCTTCTCATCACTAATGGGTACCCGGGTAAGCAACAGAAGATTCATGGGAGCACCCCTAAAATAGAGTTTGCGCACCTCGTTCTGATCCTTGTGCTGCACCTTTCCAGGTCGAATATAGGAAGCAACTGATCCAGAATGCTGCAAGCATGATCAACATAGATCAACTTGACATTTGAGTGCATTGAGTAAGGCTGACCCCTTCTTGTATGATAGAAGGTCCACCCGACCAAGCATAGAAGACTTGGTTCTTCACCAGCAATTTATTTGGTGCTAGTGTAGCAGTAAAAGTAGGCTAGAACTGGAACCCGGATGGCAGCGGCTTGCCTGATTTCCTGGTTCTTCCGACACATTTGTGGTAGTCCTGTGATGTGTAATCCATTTTGGCCTGGCGGAGATTACTTGGGGAGTTTGGGGACGTTCCAGTCATGGATTAAGGTAGCTGACACATTGCCACGGATACGGTGTAGCAGACTTTCACCTAGTGAAATTTGCGGTGGATTATTCATTATGCTGCGTCTCGGTCTCGCCTATTCTTTGGTTGCACTGATGACATATCAATTGGTTACCCAAGACATTTCAAACGATTAGTTAGTATGTACGGAGTTCTGGACAGGAGGTTTTGTCTCACAGTTTGGAATTTTGGCAATTTTGAAGGGACTATGGGAATTGTAACATTCTTCCTGTGAGTAAACTTTTGGTTGCATTGCATTGTCATGCAACGAAGAGAACATCGCTTTGACCATCCATGCATCCAACGCGGAACTATTATTTGATTCTCTCGGGTCCCCCGGGTCGCCCCTCTCGGGCGACAAGGGCGGAACCCTTTGATTCTCTCGGGTCCCCCGTGTCGCCCCTCTCGGGCGACAAGGGTGGAACCCGAGCCACCACCGCCACCAAGCCCCTCCACCCTCTTCCAGCCACGTTGCCGCTAGAGTCGGAAGCCCGTGCGGCAACAAGGACGGTGGCGGCGAGACAATCCCGGCTGGTTTTCTCCATAAGGTGTCGACGCGTCGAGGTGCGGGTGGCGGCATGTCGATCTGGCTCAAGCGGTGGATCCGACACCTCCCCCGCCCAGCACTTCCCTAGCTGGATCTGAGAAACGAGGCCATGTGGAGGCGTGCCATGGCGGCGCCACCATCGAAACTCCTTGCGGCACGAGCCATCCATTAGTAGAGAACTGACTTTCGATGCGCTCCCTTTTAATCCTAGTTTAAAGTAGGCCCGGTACAAAAGGGGGTGCGCGGAGCTTTACTCCCGGTTGGTATTTGCAACCGGAACTAAAAGTCACCTTTTGTCCTGGTTGAAAAATCAGCCACCCGTGGGGGACCCTTTAGTCGCGGGTGAAAAAATCAGCTACTTGTGGGGACCCTTTTATCTCGGGTAGAAAGAATAACCGGGACTAAAGGTCACCCTTTTAATCTCGGTTGGTGTTACCACCTGGGACTAAAGCTCACGACACTAACCGGGATAAAATTGGGATAAAAGGGTCTCTCACGGGTGGCTGTAAAAGAAATAAAGCCCTCGGACCCTTTTATCCCGGTTGGTGTTTCCAACCGGGATAAAAGGGTCCCCCACGAATTAGTATAAAAGAATTGGATCCCCTATATAGTCAGATGTGGTGTGTAGGTGGGATGGCAAGGAAGCTACGCGTAAGGCTTGAGGTCGTGAGTTCGAATCCCACGAACCGCGTTTGTACCCTTCCAACCGGGACTGATACTCAATTTTCTACCGGTGATCTGGCTTCCGTCCACGGGGTGTGGCCGCGCATGGTTGCGGCTGCGTCGCCGGGGTGGCCTTACGGTCGTTGTTGGTGGCCTCGTGGCAGCCGGTCGCTCCTGCATCTAATGATCGGCGGTGGCATGGTATGGGACGCGTTTCGTCGACTTTTGGATGCGATGTTATGGTGGGCTAGGTCGGGTATGATGGTGAAAGTCATGCTGGTTTTAGCCGGCTTTGATGGTGACGACGCCTTTGGGTGCCGTTTTCCCTCTTGAGGGCGCCATCAATTTGTCTTGAGCCCACCCCATTACTAAGTCTCCAGGTGAAAACTTTGACCTTGCAAGCAGCCGCGGCAACGACTATCGTTGTTTCCTTGGTGGAGGGGTCGTTTCAAAGATTTTGAGTGGTGGTGTACTTCGTGCGGGAATTGTGGTTGCCCAACTTGAATTCTTCAATAGCTAATGGTATCTTGCTTATCCCTACTGAGGTGTGGATGGTTGTGCTGCGGTTTTGAGTTTGTGGTCAGAGCGTCAATCAGCAGATGAAGTTGCTTTCTTCTTCGTTGTTGAATTGGTTCATACTTTGGTTTTGATTTCACCTATTGAGGAGAAGTTGGTTCATTTGAAGAAGACTTACGAAACAAGACGTATATGTAGATTACTGGAGTAGCTGGTTAGAGAATTTGAGTTGTACTTTTCTTATTTTGTTATTTCTTTTTGTACATCATATCTTCTAGTGTTTTGACTATGTATCCTTTTGGAGCACGTGCTCCTCTGTAATCTTTGTGGTTTGATACATTTTTACAAAAGAATGTCTGAAGCTGTAATATTATCCTCCATTATCTTTAAAAAAGCATCAGATCGAGCGAAGTCGCCGTTCGTGCATCCAATCTAGGCTTTGCCTTCAGGCTGACAGGACGGACTAGGAAAACTTGAGCACAACAAACCCCTGCATATTTACAGCTGAATAGTCGTACACCAAACCCCTGCATGTATACATGATCGAGGAGATGATTTTTAATTTTGCAGCAGAGTTCTTGGTTGATACTGCAAAGTTCTATCTGTAATCTGGACTCGCCTGAATTTGGAATCAGAAGCTGTTGGGGTTCCGGCCCCTGACGAGCTCTGATTTTCTTCGCAGTGAAGTTCTGGGTTCCCAGCGCAATCGGTTTCAATTTCGCTCCGTTAATGTTTCTCCATAACTGAGTTTTCGTATCTTGTTGTACTCATGCGGACGCAGAAATGGGAAATCCTTATTTGGTGCTCTCAGAATACGAACGTGACGGACCGGAAGCCAACCAAACACCGCTTGAAGGAGAAAGAAAGCTTGGACGTGTTAGCTCTCTGGACGCGAACAGAGCCGCGAACACGTCCAGGTGCATACATGCATCTCGCATCTCAAACCGGCCATTATTTTGGGCGGCTGATTAAGGACCCAAACAATTTGAAGTCCCACTGGAGAGGCTGAATTTGTTCGTAGGATGGGGTGAATAGCTCTAGGCATTTTAGGTAAACACTGATGGACAGGGATTTCTGGGCCCCGCATGCATGTTGTTCGGCGTGGAAGAACAATGCCGTGATAGCGGGAAGATGCGCCCGAATGCAGCTCGAAGTGAAAAGCTGATCACAGCAAAGACAGCAGGTTGCATTGAGAGGTGAACTCTACGCCCATAGTCCGTCGGGACATGCTGGTGTTTCTTCTCCAAAATTACTCATCTGTTTCAAATTGTAGGTCATTTTAATATTTATATATTTATAATTTTTACTATACGTCTAGATATAAGTGTATATATATAGATAAGTGTGTAAATATAAGTGCATAGCAAAATAAATTTAGAAATGCTAAAATAACCTATAATTTGGGATGGACAGAGTGGTTTTATAAAGAATAGGGGTAATTTTGTTATACCTTTTACATGTCACTGTAGAATTTTATTCTGAACCTTGTTATGTTATTATCCTAGATGACACTTCTTTTTACAAGAGGGAATACAGCTAGGTACTTTGAAATGTCATTAGCTACGCATCATGTGAGTCAATTACTCTTCAGCTGTGCTGATTTTTTTCCACGAAAATAACTTGCAGCAAACAATCAACAGTGTGTCCCATGTCCATCGTTTTACAAGAAGTCACAACCAGGGACAGGTAGTTCGTCAGTTCGGTAAGGTAAGGTTCTGTTGACACTTAAAATTGGCAGATATGGACGAGCATGTCTCTGAACCTGTCTTTCAACCGATCAGACCGATTTGGTCAAAGTATCAAAATACAAATTAGACTTCACCATTGCGTAGCTCTCGTCGATTATATCAAAATTCGTACATAGAATGTCCGATTTAGAGTTCGGATGAGAGAATTATGACATCGGGAAATCTACCCCCGAGGAGATAGGTCAGACCGGTTTGCACGCCCCCGAGGAGACAGGTCAAACCGGTTTGCAAACCGGTCAGACCGGTTTGGGTCTGTAGAGTCCGAGTAGGAGTTGTATTTTTGTACGAGATTTGTAAGGGTTTCGACTCCTAACGGGACAAGACCTCCTCACTCTATAAATATAAAGGGTCATGGCCGATTGAGAATATCCAATTGATTAAAAATATATCTTTTATCTTTTTTACCTTTTCCATTTGCCCTATCTTTTCCAATCTATTACTTGTTGTTCATACTTCGTCTCTACGTCGATTGAGGGCGTTCTAGGTGGCTTGTCGACCCTAGAGCAACCATGCGTGCGCCTGTCCTGACAGGTCCCTCCCCGTTGAGCGTTCGCTGGTCCATCGTCAGGCTGCCCCAACGAACCGGTCTGATCGGTCTGCATAACCGGTCTGACCAGCCTATACGCTGCAACGAGCTCCTCCACATGCTGCATGTTCAGTGCTCAAGTATTTGTCATGATGCGTTTTTGTGCCAACAGGTTCATTGTATCTGGACACTTTGCAGCTTCAATCTAGGAGTTAGTAGTTGTTAGACACAACCCATCAGTTTGTGCTCTCCGCCAAATGTTTTTTTGAACGTACACGGCTTAGTTCGCGTGCTGATTGTATGCTCCCACAATCACGGAAACGTTCATGAGGAGGGGCCACAGGCTTTCTAAAGGAAGCTACCCAAGGTGGTAATCAAGCAACCGTATACTCCTTTCCATGACAAAATAAGGAGGGACAAAAATGGCAACCCAGATAACAAAGTTCGCGTCACTCCGGCTGGACGTGGGAGACCGGCTTCGTTTACATGTGAAAGCCCAACTGCTTGACCCGTATTCAGAATTCCGAGAGAAAACTGATTGGTGCACACCAAATGGTACCTTAGTAATGTGATGCGACTATATGAAAACCACTGATATAGCAACAAGCGTGGATATGATGCCTGAAGAGTCTCCAAAATATCATTTGAGCTTTGAAATGTATTGAAAGAATGAGTCATCTTTAGGACTATGGGCGTGTTCAGATTCCAGCCTCCAATCGCCACAACACGGTTGTCGCCACCACGTGAAAAAGGTGCTGCTTGGCTCCCCTCCCAAAGACTCGTTTGGCAAATAAATGCAGGCAAAAACTCGCCAAATATAATAGATAAGTATAAAATATACTCCCTCCAATCACAAATATAAATAGTTATAAGGTTAGCCAATAGTCAAAATGTTTAACTTTGACTAACAATAACTAAACATATAAATAACTTGGGAACACTACTAGATTCAACGCAAAATGTAATTTCATAATACCAATTTTAGATTGAAAATAATATATTTAATAGAAATTGATGGCAAAGATATACCTTGTAGAGTATGTCAATGTCTTGAACCACACTTATATCTGCAAGAAAACAATATTGCATTGCTATGGCCATGTAATTTATTACAATTAACTTTGTAGGCAAGTTCATCAACCCTGTGGAGAGCTAGTTTTGTGGAGGAACTTCGAGAGGATCAACATTTGGACGAGTAGTCTACATCATCCCCCCTCCCCCTCCCCCACCACCACCTAAGGCTTAAAGCCTTACACACTATACATACATTCTTTTTCACACACACATATATTATATTCCGTAAAAAATCCTGGTTTGAAATGCTGAAATTTATCATAATTTTTATAAGATCTGGTACCATTTCGTAGTGTAATATTCCATAAAATTCCTACTTCTTTTGGACAGGTGTCAGGTGATAAACCTTTCTTCCGCGGTAAATCTAGCAATTATGACCAGAAAGGCAGAGACTAGTACACACTACACACGTCAGTCAAAACCGAGCGCGTGCTCTTCGGGCCCACCTCTCCTGTCCCACCTATTTGGCCCCACCCCGTCATTCCAGAATCTATTTCAGCCAATCGGCTTGGACCGAGCAGAGCACCGGATCCTCCATTCCGCTCTCCCGCGCGCGCCACCTCCGCCGCCGGCATGGCGTCCCCGGCGCTGTCCAAGACCGCCAAGAAGCACCACACGCGCCGCCTCAACAACCCATTCCCGCGTGCCGTCCCAGCCGCCGCCATCAGCGGCGGCGACGCGGCCCCGCGCCTCTCTTTCGCCCCGACCTCCAAGCTCGTGCACGCGCACGACTTCCCCGTCGGGACCCGGTTCCGCCTCCGCTGGGACCCGTCCCTTGGCGGCCAGGTGTCCCTCTCCAGGGTGCCGTCCAGCGACGACGCGCGCCGAGCGATGTGGGGGAGCGTCCCCGGAGTCGCGTTCCTCTCCGCGGCCTCCGCCGCCACCGTGGCCGACGAGTGCCGCGGCTCCTTCGCTCTCCGCGACGTCCGCGCCCGCCTCGTCCCCCACCGCCAGCACGTCGACAAGATCAGGGCCTTCTACCGCTGCGACGCCGACGCCGGCGCGGAGCTCCTGCGCGGCGCCGCGTTCCAGGCGTCCGGCGCGACGCGGTTCCCGGTGCTGGTGATCACCGGGCTCGTGTCCGCCAAGGCGGCGTCCTCGTCCGCGCCGTGCGGCTGCTGCGGGCTGCGCGCCGGCCGCCGTGCCCGGAGCGCGGTGGGGAAGCCGCCGGCGCTCTCGGCCCGGTACTGGATTCTCCTCGAGGAGAGGACCGACACGCAGGTCGCGTTCAGCGTCAAGATCGGCGACTACCAATGGACCTGCGCCGCGCACGCGGACCCTGCCAAGTCGCCCCTGGCGACGGCGACCGCCGCCCCGAGGATCCACCGGCCCAGCCTGCGCCTCCGTCTGCCCGCGCGCGTCCAGCGGCCCACCGGCAAGAAGACGAGGCTGGCGCCGAGCCGCGAGGAGGAAGCTTCGACGGCGCTCCTGACGGCGCCGGAGAGGGCGGAGGAGCGGCTGCCGGAGGAGTTCAACCGCGTGTTCCTGACGTACGCGAGCAGCCGCGACGAGCGGTTCTACGGGTTTGGCGAGCAGTTCAGCCGCATGGAGTTCAAGGGGAAGCGGGTGCCGGTGCTGGTGCAGGAGCAGGGGATCGGCAGGGGAGACCAGCCCATCACGTTCGCCGCCAACCTCGTCAGCTACAGGTAAATTTTCTTCCCATAATCTGACAGCTCGTTGCAGCTGAGTAGCTGACCACATCAAAGTTTGAAAAAATTGCGTTAGAACATATGCCCTTCTTAGTGGATGGAAAGAAAATTCAAATCCAAAGATTTGACACTCTTCAGGATTTACTGCTAGATATTTGATGTGTTGGACTTTTTGCCTGTAGTCTGCGAAGAACAGTCTATGCAATTTGTAGAGACTCACTTTCTCTTAGACTGTCAAATTTAGTCGTAAACAAGGCGCTTTCAGTTCTGGTGAGGCCATTACCAAGCAGTATGGGGTAGTTTCCGTTGTTATGCGCAAGTCAAGTTCCAGGACCAGCCCTGCAAATCTGGATGGGCAGGTGTCTGAGCAATTGAGCTTATCCTATCATCTTGGGTGTCGCCGCTTATTGCAGGCATTGATGCACTTGAAACGTGCAGGGATTTAAGGTTGAAAGTGACTCTAGCTGTGTGTGGTCAGAAGCGAACAATTCGAGGAAGGAACTGTGATTTGTAAGGCACTGTAGTCCCTCAACTATCAGCTACAAAACTCATCACATCGACAACGATTGTGACGTCTTCTTGCGCCATAGTTTCTTGTGCGTGTGTGCTACTGTGCTTGGAGTTCTGCATCTTAACAGTGGTTATCGTAGGTGAGAAAAAAGTGTCAATAACTAACGGTTAAGATGAATCTTAACAGTAGTTTTAGTTTTTTCTCCCTCCTTGATAAAGCCAACTATTGTGCTGAACAACTTTCAAGGACAATTTGTTGATATTTTTCTAATAATAATTGAATAGCATTATGAACTTGCAGTCTTAGCGTTGATGTAGGCCAACTGGCGCCAACTTTTTTTTTTGATTTTGGAGATGATTTAGCGTGTTCTTCCTTTTGATTTTCTCTAGGTCAGGAGGAAACTGGAGCACCACATACGCCCCCTCTCCCTTCTACATGACCTCAAAGATGAGATCTTTATACCTTGAAGGATACGACTACTCCATTTTCGACCTGACCAAACCTGACAGAGTACAAATTCAGGTAGCCATTTCACCGGACTACAATTTTTTTTTACAAAGCAACTGTTGCTTTTCAGATAAACACTTTGAAAGCATGGTACCATATCGAGCTCATTGAGTAACTACTTCCATTATTCTTAATTTACAGGTTTATGGGAATTCTGTTCAGGGACGAATACTAGACGGTGACTCGCCGACGCAACTCCTCACCAGCTACACCGAGTCAACCGGAAGGCCACCGGTTCTTCCCAGGTGGATCACATCCGGTGCCGTCGTCGGCATGCAGGGCGGCACAGACACCGTACGCAGAGTTTGGAAAGAGCTACAGGACTATGATGTCCCAGTTTCAGCATTCTGGCTACAGGTCTGAAAAAAAAGGGTCCATTTCCAAATAAATCGTAATCCAGTTTGAAGTTTGAACTCTGAACTAGCTCTGAACTGCTGCACATTTGGTGATCGTTGCAGGACTGGGTTGGCCAGAGGAAGACGTCAATTGGGTCTCAGCTCTGGTGGAATTGGGAGGTTGATGATGCTCATTACAATGGATGGAAGGATCTAGTCGGCGACCTTCGACGCAGCGGCATTAGAATGATGACTTACTGCAATCCTTGCCTTGTACCAGTACGTTTGGAACGCGAGAACGTTCATGATTTTTATGGGGAATCGAACTTTCGTGTGAAATTCACACGTTCAGAAAGTTGCTCTGCATTTGCAGAGTCATTACATTAGTACATTACTGTTCTGAATTTTGTTTACGTTCGCTTCCTCAGATGGATCAGAAGCCGAACACGAAGAGGCACCTGTTCGAGGAGGCCAAGAAGCTGGGCATCCTGGTCAGGGACGAGTCCGGCGAGCCGTACATGATGCCCAACACGGCGTTCGACGTTGCCATGCTCGACTTCACCAACCCGGAAGCACACGCCTGGTTCAAGGAGATCCTGCGGGGTATGGCGGACGACGGCGTCAGCGGCTGGATGGCCGACTTCGGCGAGGGCCTGCCGCTGGACGTGCGGCTGCACTCCGGCGAGGACCCTGTCGCCGCGCACAACCGGTACCCGGAGCTGTGGGCGCGCGTCAACCGCGAGTTCGCCGACGAGTGGAGAGCCAACAACGCCGCGGCGACGGCGGCGGAGGAGAAGGACGGTGGCGGTGACGACAGCGAGGACGATGGCTTGGTGTTCTTCGTGCGGTCGGGGTTCCGGGAGAGCTCCCGGTGGGCGATGCTGTTCTGGGAGGGGGACCAGATGGTGAGCTGGCAGGCGAACGACGGCATCAAGAGCAGCGTGGTCGGCCTCCTCAGCGGCGGCCTCTCCGGGTTCCCGCTAAACCACAGCGACGCCGGCGGCTACTGCACCGTGGACCTGCCGTTCCTCCGCTACCGCCGCGGCGAGGAGCTCCTCCTGCGGTGGATGGAGGTGAACGCCTTCACCGTCGTGCTCCGCACCCACGAGGGGAACAAGCCGGCCTCCAACTGCCAGTTCTACTCCAACAGCAGGACGCTCGCGCACTTCGCGCGCTGCGCCAGGATGTACAAGGCCTGGGAGTTCTACCGCGCGGAGCTCGTCGCGGAGGCGGCGGCGGCGGGGCTCCCCGTGGCGCGGCACTTGTTCCTGCACTACCCGGAGGACGAGCGCGTGCAGGCGATGACGTACCAGCAGTTCCTGGTCGGGACGGAGCTGCTGGTGGTGCCGGTCCTCGACAAGGGCCGGAGCGCGGTGACCGCCTACTTCCCGGCCGGCGCCGGCGCGTGGAGGCACGTGTGGACCGGCGACGAGTACGGCGCCGGGGTGCAGGGCGGGTTCGAGGCCGAGGTGGAGGCCCGGGTGGGGTATCCGGGCGTGTTCGTGAGGGCTGGATCGCCCGTCGGTGAAAGATTTGTAAGCAACTTGAGAGATCTGAAGGTGTTGTGAGTTGTAACATGTGTGTGTGAACTGTACAGTATATTTGTTTGGTTTTGGACGGGGAAGGAGATGGAATTTAGGGGTTTTGCATGGAAAGAATTTTGTATCTTTGCAGCTTGAAAAAATTCAGAAACTAAAATTGCAGCATTTAAAACAACAAAAAAGGGGTGAGAGTTGGTGAGGGGAGTTCAAGACGGTGAACCCAGACCTCCCGGCTAGGATGAGAGACCCCAGGGTGGTGGCTTTATTTTTACACGCCACAGTGGGGCACCCGGTGCCCCAACCAGGCTGCCTCTCGCTCCCAGCCGGAAGAAAACCTAGCAGCACACGCACACAACACACAAGGGTTCTGTTGCCTGAGTTACCCTAGTGGGTGAACTTAACCGGCAACATACACAAGCCGAGGAGTACCACGAACGCGTTCGCAACCCCAGCACCACCACAGAGGCCTAAACGGCCGGTGCTACTACTGCTCCGCGTCCCTCCCGGGACCAGACCCATATGGCCAACCGTCGGTCTAAGAGCATCGTCGTGCTCTAGCCTCGGGATCAAACGCACCAGGAACATGGCCCTGCGTCATGAGCCTGGGTAGCGGAAGGGGAGGTCGCCGGCATCACGCGCGACGGTGAGGTCGGCGGTGCTGCCCTGAGCAGAAGGGAGGAAGGAGATGGGATCGAGTAGTTAGGTTTCTATTCGTTATCCTCCCCCGTTCACGGTGCGGGTTCTTTACTGGCCCAGTTGCTGGTTTCCACCCGGTGGCCCAGTGGACGGGTTACAGGGCTGATCAGCCCATCTTCAGCACGTAGGCCAGCTTCTCTGTTACAATGGCCTTAGGCCCATAGTGATAGATGGTGACATTCCCCCTTGCTAAGCAGCAACTTCTCGAAGTGCTGCCTTTAGTGTGTGTAGATTCTCCCAAGTAGTTCATGTTGGAGGTAGTTCATGCCACTGCACCAGGCTGAAAGGGACCATCTTGTTGCCCACCTTCAAGAGTCTACTGTGAAGTACCTGCACAGGACATCAAATAGGTGTTTGAAGGATACAAGTAAGACTAGCATCATTGCTCACTACTGTGTTGGGAGGTAGTGCTTTCTTAAGTTGTGAACATGTATGACTGGATGAATCTGACTTGTATCAGGTAGTTGCAGTTTGTATGCTACAAGTCCCACTTTCTGAGTGATCAGGTAGGGGCCAAAGAACTTATAACTCAGCTTCTGGTTGGATCTCTTGGCAACAGACATCTGAACATAGGGTTGTAGCTTGACATACACCCAATCACCCACTTCAAATGTTCTTTCCTGCCTCTTCTTATCTGTCTGTTGCTTCATGCGTTGTTGAGCTCTCAACAAGTTGTGTTTGATAACAGAAGACATCTGATCTCTATCTTTCAACCGTTGATCCAAATCAGGCACTGTGCATTGGTGGTTCACTGCAATACCAAAATGCCGAGGTTGATGTCCATACAGAACTTCAAATGGGGTCTTGCCATGAGATGAATGTGTGGTTGTGTTGTACCAAAACTCAGCTAGAGCAAGCCATTGGGACCATTTGGTAGGACAAGACTGGACCATGCATCTCAAATATGTCTCTAGACATTGATTGAGTCTCTCTATTTGCCCATCAGTTTGGGGATGGTAAACTCATGTTCAGGGTTATCTCTGATAATTTAAACAGCTCTTGCCAAAGGTTACTTGTGAATACCCTATCTCTATTAGATACGATCACTAGCGACAAGCCATGCAACTTGTAGATATTGTTATGGAACAACTTGTAGACAGTGGAATGAAATGACCATACTTTGTGAACTTGTCTACTATGACCAGTATAGTATCAAACTTGTTTGACTTAGGTAACCCTTCTATAAAGTCCATGCTAATAATTTACCAAGCTTGTTGAGAGACAGGTAATGGCTGAAGTAATCCAGGGAGTTTAGAATGCTCTGGTTTAGCTTATTGGCATACCTGGTATTTGGAGACATACTCTTTGATATCTTACTTCATGTTAGGCTATGCAAAGAGGGACTTGATTTTGTTATATGTTGGTGAGATGCCACTGTGTCCTCCCAGGCCACTGTCATGCAGAGCTACAAATACTACTTGATGTGCTTCTTTATGGTTCCCTAACCAAACTCTACCCTTGTATCTGATCAGGCCCTCTACTAATGTAAACCCTTTTTCATTGGAAGAGGTCAGAGACAATTCTGTCAGAAGCTATTTAGTGGGTTCATCTTTGTGATAACCTTCCACAATGATTTTCAACCATCTTGGTTTACTCATGGAGATGTCATGCACTTCATAATGTGTTGGTTTTCTAGATAATGCATCAGCTACTTTGTATCTTCCTCTCTTTTGTATGCTATCTTGTATTGTAAACCCATGAGTTTCACAAAAGCCTAGTGCTTCATCCCATCAACTAACTTCTGTTCATTTAGATGAATGAGGCTCTTCTGATATGTTGAAATTGTGAATGTTTGGTGTTGTAAATATGGCTTCCATTTATCCACTGCCAAGATGATAACTAGACATTCTTTCTCATATGTTGAAATAACTTGAGATTTCTTGCTGAGGGCTTTACTCAAATAAGCAACTGGATGTCCTTGCTGCATGAGAACTGCTCCTATGCCTTTGTCACTAGCATCAGTTTCAATAGTGAATTGTTGTTTGAAATCAGGGAGAGCTAGGACTGGTGCTGAAATGAGACACTGTTTGAGGGTGTCAAAGCATTGTTGGTGTTGTGGTGTCCAGAGGAATTGTGTATTCTTCTTGAGGAGATCATGAGAGGTCTACTGATGATGCCATAGTGCCTGATGAACTTCCTGTAGTATTCTGCCTTCCAAAAATGCGCTCACTTGCTTGATGTCTATCGGAGTGGGCTAGTTCTGCACTGCTTGAATCTTTTGTGGGTCAGTGGCCACTCCTTGACCACTGATAGTGTGGCCCAAGTACTCAAGCTTGACCACTGATAGTGTGGCCCAAGTACTCAAGCTGCTTATGAACACTTAGAGGCTTTAAGAAAAAGTTGGTTAGCCTGCATAATGTCAAACACATCTTGCAAATATTGCTTGTGCTCTTCCAAATTCTTGCTGTAAACCAAAATGTTATCCATAAGTATCAATACACACTTTCTTAAAATATGATAAATTATTGATTATAAGTTTATAATCATAAACAATATAAGATATGATAAATAATGGTTAAACTGTTATTTGGAAGACCATGCTAAGTCATACCATGCCTTATAAACATAGACTGAGGGAATATAAATGAAAAAGTGATTGGTTAAGTTTTGTATCTATATCTGAAAGACTTAAACTCTTACATGCTCCAACCTTTTCATTGGCCACTCCGACAACTACGTACTCCACTAAAATAACTGCACAATACACTATGTTCCATCTGTTCCATGAGAAGTGTACTCCAAATCTCCGATATCTAGAGTGTAGGTGGGCCCAATTCGTGTCACGAGCACATCATCCATGGGCCGGCCATGCAGGATCGCAGCAAGGCTTGCCCACAAACACGTCATATCCGACTCTCGCTCGACCGCCACACCTCATCATATCTCGAATCTCGATCTCGGCCTCGATCCGACTCTCCGGTTTTCTTGACCTCTCCCGGAGTCCCTCCCAGGCACCCAGTTCTTGATTCCGAAACCCTAGGGCAGCCGGCCGCAGGCGCGCGCGCCGGCGACCAGAAGGCAGGTGCGAGCCTGCGACCGTGCGTAAAGACGCTGCAGCAGGCCAGCAGGGGCAGCAAGCAGATCCGATCCCCACGGTAAGTCGGTAAAACTCAAAGTCGACGAGTAGAATCCTCGCATCCCAGTTCTTGATTTCCTCCGCAACCGGTAGTTTGGTACTTTCCAGAATCCATGATGCTACATCGTTTCCGCATTTGTAATTTCTCTTTAACCATTTTTTAATTCATCTTACTGGCAAGGAACAACTCAGTGCGAACAATTTATGGTTGATAAATTAAAGCTATCTCAGAGCGTACAATTTATGGTTGATAAATCCGCACGCGTTCGTCGCCCGGTCAGTCGCTCCGATCGACGGACACGGCGGCGGCGGCGGCGGCGGCGGCGCGCTGAGCGGAAACGCTGCATTCTTCGCGGGCCGCTCGGCTGAACTGAAGCCCGTCAGGCCGCCAGCCCGGCCCCGCGGGCGCGCGTTCGCCGGCCACGCTGATCACTCGCTCGGAGCTCGCAAAGCAAAGCAGCAGACGCTTAATTATTAATCCCACCTCACCATTTCGTGCGTAATCGGCGGTGGATAAAGCTCACCCCATTCGCGACCGTATCGCCGGGTCTGGGTGCAGGCCTGTCACTCCAGCGTAATGGGAGGGCATTGTTGGCGAGGGAGAAGCTTGGCCGCGGGAGCCACACCAGAGAAAGAGTCTCTTCCTGGCGGGGTCGGAGCCTCGGCCTCGGCCGCGGGAGTCGGAGCCTCGGCCTCGGCCGCGGGAGTCGTCAGAGAGTCTCAGTCTTAGTGGGGCCGGGCCGGATTCGGGTGCGTTCGAGCCCAAGGCCAGAGTGCACCGCCGCATCCTCTGGGATGCGCCGCGCTGCCCTGAGCCCCACGCCTTCTGGCCAGCAGACTAGCGCTGCTGGTTTAAGGGTCCGGAGGGGTAAGCCCAGAGCTCTGCGATGACATGGCGCCACTCCGGCTTGTATGTTGTGCTGCGCCTGCGGCACACCAAAGCCCACTGTACTTGAGTCGTCGGGCTTTCCCGTTTGGGGAGAGAGGTAACCCCGTGGTGTATAAAAATAAGTGTATAAAATAAAAGGTACGGGTCCTAACCGTGGGGGTCTTGGGTTTGCGCACTCCGAATTCCCCTCGCCAACTCTCACCACTTTTTTAATTTAAATTCTAAAATTTTTCAAGATAAAAAGAGACAAAACTTTTCATGTGAAAGCTCAAATTCCATCTCTTTCATATAGAGATTAGGTTATAAGCCTTTCACCATGGTTGTCCCCGCGCTCACAAACAGGATCTTCATTCATGAACTGAGGTTGCCGGACTGTGATGGGAATCATGCATGCATGGCTCGCCAGCATGCGTGGGTCTACCTTCGTGACCTTCTTGAACAAGTGCCTTTTCATGTTCCGCTTTTTGATCTATCTTTTTCTAAAAAAAATACATAGGAGAAAAAAATTATTAAGAAGAAAATTTATTTGAGTACACAACTTGCCGGCTTGTTAGACACACGCCATCTAATAAGAATTTTGGTAATTACATGAACGCTATATTACACGAATTCAAACGGCAGGGGAAGGATAATATATTCATATCTATATATAAAAGATATTACGCGCTAAACAAGCAAAGCAGCTTAGGTGAACGGCGCCAGCGGAGATCCAGTTATCCCCTTCTACCTTGATCATTGTGACACTTGTGAGCAATTGTGCTGGCTGCGTCTCCACAGTCCACACTCCGAAAAATATGGGATTCTAGCTAAGCCCTTATTGTTGCAACATATCCAATTTCTTTGAAGGTTTCTTACCGGGAAAGCTATATCTACGCAAGTGTTTTTTCTCCTCTTAGCACTCGTTTTTTTATTCTACTCCGGAGGTCACGGGAACTTCTTCTCCACCTCCCGTGAGCTCTCCGGCGAGGTTAGTGGTGGGGGATTAAGGTGGTTCGGATTTGGGGTTGACATTGCTGGAGTTTGCAAGGCCTAAAGAGAAGGTTGAGGGCGGCAGGCCGACTCGGCGGAGGTGGTGGGTTGGGCCTGGTAGCGGCGGGGGGGGGGGGGGGGGGGGGGCCCGGCTGGCAAATTA
>NC_028454.1:4297545-4345427 GCF_000263155.2 Setaria italica | reverse complement strand
TAACCTTTAAGGGCTAACATTAGTCCCTTTTAGTCCCCTAAAGAGCCAAACATCCTTACTTATTTGAGCTAAAGTTTAGCCCCTAAAGTTTAGTCCATAAACTAACTTTGAGTTGCTTATTTGGGTTAAAAGGTGCAATGGACACCCATTGCCCTCGTTCAATGCGCACTCTTGTAGCCTTTAAGCTTTAACAGTGCAAATATGTTCACCGATAAAGGTATATCTATTATAGACACGCCCATCCCTATAGTCTAGTATTTGTAGGATTTAGTCCAAGGTTATACTAAATTATTGGGAATTGAACCCCAAAACACCATACCCAAATAGGCCCTGAAAGAGTCAAGCCATCACAATAGTTCTACATCACCATCATTGCCAAAAGTTAGAGAAAAACAAACCAAAGAAAGGTACGCACTCTATTTGGAGACTGCCGTCAAACACCTTCGCCAACAAACATTTGACGGATAACCAAGCCGGCCGGACAGAAATACTACTAAGGGTGTGTTTGATCCCGAGCTAAATTTTAGCTCCTATCATATCGAATGTTTGGACACTAATTAGGAGTATTAAACATAGGCTAATTACAAAACCAATTTCACAACCCCTAGGCTAAATCGCGAGACGAATGTATTAAGCCTAATTAGTTCATGATTTGACAATATGGTGCTACAGTAAACATTCACTAATGATGGATTAATTAGGCTTAATAGATTCGTCTCACGATTTAGCCTAGAGGTTCTGCAATTAGTTTTATAATTAGTTCATGTTTAGTCTTTCTAATTACCATCCGAATATTCAATGTGACACGGACCAAATTTTAGCCCCAAGATCCAAACACCCCCTAAGATATCGGATCTACAAAATGACACATGGAAGCTTAAAAGTTCTCGTCACCTACATCTGCATTCTTCACAGCACATGGACGTCACACATTGCTCCGGGTGCGGGCTAGTTCCAAATTCATTTCGCTGAATAGTTCTGAATAGTTCGTCGCCAGGTGCTGGAGCGCCCGGGGCACCGGCGGCACGTGGACGTCGACGACGCCCTCCAGCGCCTGCACGACCTGCGCCATGGTCGGCCGGTGCTCCTCCTGGTCCTGGATGCACCAGCACGCCACCCTGCAGGCGCGCTCCACCTCCTCCTCGCTCACGTCGCCGCGCAACCGCGGGTCCGCCACGGCGGCGACTGCGTCTCCCTCCGACAGTCTAGACGCGGCCCAGACTGGAAAGAACGCCGTCGAGGGAGGCCGCCCTGCTGCCTTTGCTGCTGCATCGTCCTCGCTGTTGCGGCCGGTGCCGTCGTAGCGCTCGGTGTTGCGCCGCCCTGAGATGAGCTCGAAGACCACCATCCCGAAGCTGTATACATCTGCCTTGGCACTGATCGGCAGCCCGGAGATCCACTCTGGCGCAAGGTACCCTACGGTGCCCCGCATCGTCGTCAAGACCCGGCTGAAGTCCCTCCCCACCAGCTTCGCCATCCCGAAGTCGGCGATCTTCGGGCACAAGTCCTTGTCCAGCAATATGTTCTCCGGCTTGATGTCGCAGTGTATGATGCACTCGCGGCAGCCTTCGTGCAAGTAGGCCAGCCCCCTGGCAACGCCGAGCATGATGCCGCAGCGGTCGTGCCAGCTCGGGCACAAGCTGCTCTTGAACAGGTAGGTGTCCAGGGAGCCGTTGGGCATGTACTCGTAGACGAGCAGCTTGTCTTGGCGCGACGAGCAGAAGCCGACGAGCCGGACCAGGTTGACGTGCTGGATGAGGCCTAGCGTGTTCACCTCCGTCCGGAACTGCTTGTCGCCCTGCCGGAGGCCCTCGAGCTTCTTGACAGCCACATCGGCGGCGTATCCGCCGTTCAGCGCGCCACGGTACACAGAGCCAAAGCCTCCGCCGCCCAGCCTCTCCGAGAAGTTCTTCGTTGCGGCGCGGAGGTCGGCGTAGCTGTACACTACCAGGGAGGAATCCTTCTGGTTTCTCATTTTGGCCTGCCGTTTCCTTCTAGATAGAAGGACCCATGCTGCTAGTCCCGATGCGCCCAGTGCGGCAAGGCAAGCCAAAACGATGCCAAGAACAAGCCACAAGTGCCCGCTCTTCCTGTTCGTGCCGCGCACACGTCGGAGTTCAGAATCCGACAGCCGGACGTGCAAGCTCGAAGACGACGAGCCCCCGCCGTCCACGTATAGTTGCTGAAGGTTGCGGAAGCCACCGTACCACACGGCGCATCCACCGCTGCCGGAGAATCTGTAAGCCTGGCAAGAACAGTTCTTCAAGCAAGCCGACTCGCACTCGGCTTTGCTCTGGGCGCTGACGGCGAGCGAATCGTCGGTGAGGTTCATGTACGGGAGCTCCATGAATCCATCCGTTGACCCGTTGCCAGTGCAATGAAGCGATGCCTTCCTGTGGCAACCGCCGCTCCAGTCGTTGAGGCCCCACTCGCGCGCCATCGCCGGTGCGAACCCCGGTGGGCACTGGCACGGCGGCTGGCTCCTCTGGCTGCAGATGCCGAAGGCACCGCAGAGCGCGTACACGTCGCACTGCACGGTGGGCGCGGCCCAGAAGAACTGCCAGCTCTGGCTGTAGGGGACCCAGATGTACTGCTTGATCTGGCCGGTGAAGTCGAGCACCATGCGCGTGATCGTCGCGTTGTTGTAGAGGACGCTGGTGATGCGCCGGTACGCCGGCGTCTCGACGTACGTCTGGTTGAAGAGCACGTTATTCACCGCCTCCGGCATGTTGGCGAAGACGCGCCCCGTCCAGACGCCGCTGCGCCAGTACGCGCGGGATCCGTTCCAGAGGAGGAAGAACTCGCTGCTGCCGCTGGGGTCCACCGTGCAGGTGAACGTCCCCGGCGCGGGGTCCTCTGCGTTGCGCGACGACGTGAGCGTCTGGTACTCGCCGGTGAGCTTGTTCTCCCCGAGCCACGCCTCCGGCACCAGCGTGTCCGTCGGGTGGTCGAAGCTCTGCCACAGCACGTTGGAGGAGTTGCCTCCGTCGACGAGGACCAGGTTGCCGTTGTCGCGCATCACCGCGACGTTCGACCCCGGCGACGACGACGGCACGGACGAAGACGACAGCTTATTGGACGACCACACCACACCCGGCGCGGTAGAAGATTGGCTTAGCCCGACGAGCTCAAGGTTTCCGTCGCCAGGGGAGACCCGGAGCTCGGCCGAGTCAACACCGGAGAGGGGAGTAACACGGTTGGCGACCCAGATGACGGTCTGCACGGGGATGTTCTTGTACCAGATACCAAGATAGAACCGACCGGAGCCTCTGGGGCTGAAGAGGCCGAGCTCGAACTTGCCCTGCGCCGAGACCGCCGTCTCGTTGCCCCGCAGAGGCTGCAGCGCAGAGACGGTGTCTCCGGCGGCCGCCGCCATGCCCGGACAGGTCGTGCCGCAGAACGCGAGGACGGCGAGAGCGGCAAGGACGGCAAGCGACATGGTGTGGATACTGGGGATTGAAGATTAGGCGCGGCTTCACGCAGTTGTCTTCGCATTTGCAGCGTCGCGTAGACGTCACGATCAAGGTGCAAACATAGCGACGGTCCACACATTGTCGGTGTGCAAAGTTTTAGGGCTAGGTAGTTTGTGTATTCCAACGCAAACATAGGCGGCAGAAGGCATCGTGAGAACGTAGATAGCGAGTCGGATAGTTGGGTTGAATGACTCCGTGTCTTGACCTGAGCGGACACCACCGGACGCTGTGTGAATCCATGTTGGTGACGCGCGCAAAATCCAATGTGTCTGTGCGATTGGATTGTCATGGCACCTGAATTGTTTTGTTGGTGGGTTGTCGCTTTGCTCTCGTCTGCAGTTGAAAAATGTTGCCAAGAATTCTTGGTTGCCGCTTACCTTGCGTTGAAAATGATGACATTTCATAGGTAGATTAATCAGAAAGTTTGAAGGAATGCGGTGCTGGAATAATTTTGATACGACTATTAAATTTTTTTAATGCGGACCAGCAGTGGCGCATCCAGAAACGGCGAAGGTGGGGCTAAAAAGTTAAAAGCTAGAAATCTTACTAGCTAGCCTTAAGTCTTCGCCAAAAATGAACCGGAAATGTTGACTTCTTTGAGCACGGCCGTAAAATGAATGCAGAAATGCAAAGTAACATTGATTTGGTTTTGATGAAGGATTTAACTTAAACTGGTTTTGAAAAATTATTTAACTTAAATTAATAATATTTATCTGCAGTTTGTAAGACTTTTTTAAATTGTAGCAATTTGCAACATTGCCGTTAAAAGGCTATGTGTAAGGAATTTGCGACGAATTGAGCTTTCTTCTTTGTCTGAAAGAGAACACAAAGGCAGAGGTAAAAACTTAAGTTATAAAAGAAACACAAACCTAGGGAGTATAGGTGGGAAATTGGTGTTATCCAGCAAAGAATTTGAACAAATGAGTAACATGTGGCACCAAAATAGATTGCTTGTAGATGTAGCATTCCTGGAATGAAAAGAAAAAAAGGATGAATCTCAAATCTGAATCGGTCTCCAGTCCACAGCTCCACATATATCCAATATCAGCAAAGGAAGAGAGGAGAACGAAGACTGCTGCTCCTGATTGGGGACCGGTACTGTCACCGACGGGGCCTAGCGAATTAGCGATTGGGGGTGGAAGGGCGCCGGCCGCGGCAACGTGAAAAGACGAAACGAGCGAGCGAGCGAGCGAGAGTCTTTGCCTGACCGAGTTGCTTGCTGCTGTGCGCATGTTAAGCTGGTGTTGGGCCTTCTTTTCCATGAGCAGTTGGTGGGCTAATATTACATGGGGGTATTGGCTCTTACTTGATGTATACGGTATACTTGCAACAAACTACTCATTTGGTTTCTTGATATTATTTGCAGAAAAGCAGGAATTCTCCACTTCATAGTACATGCAATTCCTTGCTCTTTTATTCTCAAATTAGCTTTTCATGAGTGAGTCAACTGCTGTAGTATGTACACCATTATATTCATATGCCTGATTTCACACGCCATGCTGAAGTCACTTAATTAGCTAAGAAAACAATAGATCATCTGTATGTTAAATTAGTAACTATATTTGTGGAAGCACCAAATTGTAGAAGAAAATGATGCAGTTTCAGGTATTATAATGGCTCTTCTCATCCTTTTGGACTATGTGGACTACCTCCTTTATGGTTCCTTCAACAGATAACAGTACATTCTGAACTTTTGATTTATGCTCCAAACTCGAAAGTTGTAGGATTCATCATTTGAGTGACCTCTGCAAATCTTAATTATGATCATCTGTCAGTTTGCATCCCTTAACTATAATGGAGCCACATGAAAAACACACTTATAAGTAAGTTGTATAAAATTTACAGACAAATAGACAACACATTTCACATTTAATTTTATTCTCCACTGAAAGTTAGTAAAATATTGCATATCCAGTGCAATTTGTGGGCAGGAAAATCCTATCTTTTCCTTTGCTTTTGCTTGGAAGATAGAAAATCTGAAGCATTACTATGTTGTTGTATGTTTCCTACTAAAGCAAACGACACCAATCTTATTACTTTGTAATTGTATCCAGTTTAACATATGGGATAAGAAATCCTAAAAAAAAAGTGGGATAAGGAGAGCCTTCTGTTTTTCCTTTGCTTGACGACACTGACATTTTGGCTTTCAATTTGCCACCATTTTAGCTATGACTAGCGATGAAAACGGACGGACAAAATCCCGTTACTGCCCATCTGTTTTCCTATATTTGTCCCATATTTGGAGATATACGAAAACGGGACGGTAAGGTCCGTATAGGGGTACCCGGGAACGGGACGGGATACGGTTGAGGGGTATCCCGCCCGTATTTGCGGGATCCCGTTTTAATCCGGGATGGTCCTATATTCATCCCGTTTCTAATTTATGGGGATAGCCCACTACCTCAATTCCCCAAACCCCAATCCACCCAACAAGCCCATAGTGTTTTGTGCATAGTTATTATAGTAACATTATGTCATAGTAAAGTAGCTCAGGATTTGTTTTACACAGGATTGTTGGCCCATCTCTTTTTCATGTAGATTCAATATATTTTGGTTTTCATTTCCCCACGCATACAAATGCATGTGATGGCTTCTCTGTTACCTAATACGTTTCGCCACTTGCTGATTATGTTCAGGCGACTGCGCAAGGTTCTGTCAGTTCTTTCAGACAAGCAGCCTCCATGCCCCCAGTTCTATCTGTACAGCTCAGCCAATCGAGTGATACCAGGTGAACGTGTCATCCCAGCATATGGTCCCGTACCCGCTTGTTTCCGTTGTATTTCCACCCACATTTGTTCATTTTTATACCCGTTTATCCCGTTTCCAGCTGTCCTGCTCCCACGTCCGTTCCCGGTAAAAAAATATGGGACGGGACTTGTTAAAATGTTTTCTCGCTCGTCCCGTCCATTTTCATCGGACTGAACTGATGTATCGATCTTTCACCCGTACAGGTTGCAAATAGCTTGCCGGCAACGGCAATAGCTTTTCAAAACGTACAACGTGCTTAGCTTTAGGAATGAAATAAAATATATTGCTGAAAATATCTCTATTTTTTTTCTTTTAGAGGCCACTCTATAAACATATTTGCCTTCCCATGGGTACTCACCTGCTCCTGATTGTTGATTTGGGTGCACTGAATAGATTTCTAGCTCGTGATTTCTAAGCAAAGTATCAGTGAAGATCACTGCACTTCCAATTCCATGTGTTGCCAACAAGATATTGTCAAATATATCATGAAGAAGCCATTTACATGGATAAAGAGCAATATCTACATCCTTCTGTATAGTAGTTTGAAATATATCAACTAAGAGCTTCATTCTACTGTTTCTTGAGATTCAGTTCCTGCTAGCAAGTCCTCACAGTTAATTATATTTTTTTGTTTGTGCATTATTTTGTGCTGCATGGAGATGTTATATTTGATTCAAATAATGTACCCTGCGTCACTTTATTATAGTCAGTGAAAGATTAAGATTGCACCAGAAATGTCAAAAAAAAATGAGAAAATTCCTTATTTGATACAGAAAATGACTCGTTCTTTTCTTGATCCTGAAATTTTCTCTCTTCCTTATTTTGGCACTCACTTCAACTTTCATCCCTAATATAACACCGCAGTTCATTCCGTTAGCTAACGACATTAAGTCCCTTCAACTTTGATCCCTAATATAACACCGCAGTTCATTCCGTTAGCTAACTACGTTAAGTCCCTGGTAAACAGACCCTTTTGACCCTGGGCGCTCGGCTGGCGCATGCAGACGCTGGGCGCATGCATGCAGACTCGCTGGCTGGGGTGCGCATGCATGCAGAGTTGCTGGCTGGGCGCATGCAGAGTATCTGGCTGGGCGCCGTTTTTTCCCCTCTTTTTTGTACAGCATTTTCTCCCTGGCTGCCGTTTACCATCAATTTTTTCAATATTTGTACAATAATTTTTATAACATTTCTACAGAATTTATTTCAACATATACACAAGCTATTTTTAAACAAACCTCCAGCATATATGTCACAGATACACAAGGAAATGTTAAAAATGAACTGGATACACAAGGTTGCCAACATACACAAGGTTCAAACATGATTGTAGAACATTCAGACAGTAAAACATCAAAGAATGTCACTGCAAATGCGAGCCTATATCATTTTTCTTAGGTTAGCGAACACGCCTCATCCACAAACAAAAAGGAGGAAAGAATTAAACACAGGAAAGTAGCGGGGGACATATACATTCTCCGGCGATCCGTCACCATTTAGGGAATACTATCGTGGTTCTAGGATGGCTGCCCTAATAACTCAAAGTGTGCAAGTTGACAACCGAAAAGGATGTATGCCTCGGTGGAAGCTTGATCTCGTCGTGATCCAATTCTCCCCAAATGCTTGGATACACTAAAAGTGACCTTCTAATGTAGTTAGCATCAACATCTACACCGTCATCGCAGAAATCTACCATGAGCAACTTCTATCGTAAATCACAAAACAGAACCCATATTGTGTTGTTAAAGAAAATTTCACCAAAAGGTGATTCAACATTTAAGAAGTACTAATCATAGCATCAATCATCCTAAACATAACAAAACATCATTAAGGCTCCATTGCTAAAACACTAAACCTTCTGAGAAAAGAGAATAAACACTAGCACTCGACTGCTGACATAAATTGGCACTTGGCATCTCACAAGCTAGCCTGCCATCTACATGTCACTACACTCAAAGTAGACCACAACAAAGTGGAAATGTAATGTTTTTAGAATCTAAAAGCAAGTTTGCTACCCATCAGCTAGAGCACTACTGGGATTGCAGATCACTCCAAGCATCATATGATGGCTCTCAGCAAGGCAAGCAAAGCGATTCGCGAATCAGAAGAAATGGTGGGTCTTCTCTACCGCGATTCGTGAGGAAACCGTCCGGATCGACGAAAAATTGCATCTTTGCAAGCGACGGAGCGGCGTCGAAACCAAAAATGGCGGAACAGAGGAGGAAATAAAGGCGGCACCTTTGCGCATTCGACAGCATTAACGCCGTTGGCGACAGCCTCCCGGCTGCTGCTGGGCGTGGAGTTGGCGACGGGCGGCGGCGGCCTCCTCCGTCCACGGCACGACCTGGTTCTCCCCCTCCCCTTCCTCCTCCTCCTCCTAGTCCTCGACGAACGGACAGCGGTATCATATTAGGGATGAAAGTTAAAATAAGTATCAAATAGGGGGGGGGGGGAATTTCAGGACCAAGAAAGGAACGAGTCATTTTCCCGATGTCAAATAGGGAATTTTCTAAAAAAAGATTGCACCAGAGTTTTTGCACTTTATCGACATCTTCCATTCTCTCTGCAAACAAACTGTAGATAACATACAAAAACTGACCATTTGTCATATGAAGTCTATAAAAGATGCAATCCAGTACAAGAAATAGAACACCAAAAGCTAAATGCTCAAGAGAACATCAGGGAAAAAAAAGTTGGTGGCCATTTCGCAAGCCAGATACCCATGGGCTGGTTCACTTCCACGGGTGCGCGGTAATAAACCCGCGCCTGCTTTCAAGTCACTACCGATTGGCCACAACAAAATGGTAGTGATGGTGTGGCATCGGTCTAACAAAACTCCGTCAGCTCATACGGCCAAGGATCAGAAACACTAGGACAGTAGCAGACGCCTTCGTCAGCAAACGCTGGATTACCGACATTGTCGGATGGGCTACAGTGCAGGCCATCTCACAATACGTTTCTCTTTGGCACGCGATGGCAAGGGTTCAGCTAACACCAGGAATTGAAGATAGGGTATCCTGGAGGTGGGAGAGCACGGGCACATACTAGGCCAAATCAGCGTACAAAGTGTTCTTCATTGGATCCATGATATCCCCGGCAGCAAAGTCTGTGTGGCGCGCCTGGGCTCCGCTGAAGGTAAAGTTTTTCATGTGGCTGGCGCTTAGGAAAAGATTCTGGACGGCAGATCGGAGGCAAAGGTGTGGTCTGCAAGATCGGGTGGAATGTGTGCTTTGTGATCAGGAAACTGAAACAGCAGAACACCTGCTGGCTCGTTGCTACTACACTCAACAAGTCTGGCAATGCCTGAGCCCAGTACTGAACCTTCAGAACATTTCACCGTCACAAAACCATACTCTCTCTGAATGGTGGTTGCAGAAAAGGGATGTGATCAGTGCTGAAAGAAGAAAAGGCCTAGACTCCATCTTCATGTTAGTCTCTTGGCGGATTTGGAAGCAACGCAATGACCGCGTTTTCCAACGAGCTTCACAGAGGACGCCTGCACAGCTCTTCCACGACATCTCTGAAGAGGTAAACCTTTGGAGTGCAGAAGGTGTCAGGCACATCGGTGTTTTCAGTTGACCTTCGACGTCTATCTACGTCTATCTAGTTCCTGGACGTTCGTTGTAATTCAAGCTTAGGATCCCGTGTGCGTGCGTCCGGTTAGGCTCGCGTTGTAAAAATTATATTTTCAATCTTCTTAATACGGTTAGGCCCGCGTTGTAAAAACTCTATTTTCAATCTGCTTAATACAAAGATATGCAACTCTCCTGCGTATTCTAGAAGAAGAAAAAATAGGAGCGGATGTAGTATAGGAACGTGGGTGTACTATAGATGTACATCAAATATTTTTTGCGAAACACTAGCAGCCAGTATGTGTGTGATCCAGCTACATATTCAGAGTTACGCCAGAGCATGTGTATTTAAGCCGAGCATTCCTCCAAATACATGCTTAATGTGAGTCAGAAATTTCTTGGGTTTCTGTATTCCTCATATAACGATGAGTAGAAATTGACACATTTTCTTTTCCTTTTCCAGGAACTTTTTATCCTGGAGTAAGAGCATCTCAAGCAGTCTCTCAATTAATATTTTCTCATAACTAGTTAATAGGGATATCCCAATACCATTTTCACCGTTATTGGAAGAGTTGCTTGTACAGTCTCCTGATAATCTCATCCCAATACAACTACCATATTAGAAGAGTCACAACTACTCAATTATTTAGTGAGAGTTGGGGTGAATTATTGGGTTGTCCCAATAATTATTGGGAAAAGGAAAAGTTAAAGGGAGACTGCTGGAATACTATGTTCTTATCAACTCTCCCGATACGGTAGTTGAACTGGAGAAAGGGAGACTACTAGAGATGCTCTAACCAGCTATGATTTTGCCTTCCGCCTAAACAGTTTGATGTATAGGGTATCATCTTGATGGGGACTGTTGAATGCAATGTAAATAAGTTTTGAATCGATTCATTCTACTGGCACGTGTTAGATGTTGACAATAATAGACACAGCTATCCTTCTCCTCCTACAGGTTGTCAGGGCGGAGTCAGGATTTGAGCATAGGAGGCTGTTTGCCTGTTTAAGCCGACAACAATTAATCATACATAATGAAATATATATACAACGAGAGCGTAGATAATAACCAAAAATATTTATTCTACAATACAAAAGAAGGTCAAAAACCATAATATGGGAATAAAATTTAATTACACCTTGGTGTCTAACCTCCACCGGTCAATCTAATTCTAGGATAAAAAAGAATCACGGTAATAATAAAGACAAAGAACATAAAATGAGAAGATAAAAAGGAAGAATAATCCTAAATAAAATAAATATCGTTGAGATAAATGCGGAGGGAGAATAAACAAGCATAGCACTGACTATATTTATTAACTAGTAAATTATTAAAGATTATCTAGCTAATGGAGGAGATACTGTGGGGGCACCAGATGTTGGGGTGCCAAGCCCCCCCTCAGCCCCTCCCTCCCTCCGCCACTACAGGTTATGGCTTTAGTATTTAGAACACACAATTCACTCCTTAAGATGTCACAACTCACGACCCCTTCAGCAGCGAAAGCATATAGTTTTCTTGTCGCGACACAGATTCAACAGGAAGGTCAGGTGGATCACATCTGGCGCCGTCATCGGCATGCAAGGCATAGACACCATCTGCAGGGTTTGAAAACACCGGCCAGTTTCTGCATTCTGACTAGGTATGAGAAAAGGACCGTCCAAGCTAATCCCCATCCTAGTCCGAACTCTGAACTGACTCTCACTACTGCACATTGGGTGGTCGACTGTTCGCTGCAGCTTGCACGACTGGGGAGGCACGATGTGTACTGAACCAAAATTTCTTCTTAATAATTTTTTTCTCCTATGTATTTTTTTTAGAAAAAGATAGATCAAAAAGCGGAACATAAAAAGGCACTTGTTCAAGAAGGTCACGAAGGTAGACCCACGCATGCTGGCGAGCCATGCATGCATGATTCCCATCACAGTGTTTGATGCCGGCAACCTCAGTTCATGAATGAAGATCCTGTTTGTGAGCGCGGGGACAACCATGGTGAAAGGCTTATAACCTAATCTCTATACGAAAGAGATGGAATTTGAGCTTTCACATGAAAAGTTTTGTCTCTTTTTATCTTGAAAAATTTTAGAATTTAAATTAAAAAAGTGGTGAGAGTTGGCGAGGGGAATTCGGAGTGCGCAAACCCAGGACCCCCGCGGGTTAGGACCCCCGTACCTTTTATTTTATACACTTATTTTTATACACCACGGGTTACCTCTCTCCCTAAACGGGACAGCCCGACGACTCGAGTACAGTGGGCTTTGGTGTGCCGCAGGCGCAGCACAACATACAAGCCGGAGTGGCGCCATGTCATCGCAGAGCTCTGGGCTTACCCCTCCGGACCCTTAAACCAGCAGCGCTAGTCTGCTGGCCAGAAGGCGTGGGGCTCAGGGCAGCGCGGCGCATCCCAGAGGATGCGGCGGTGCACTCTGGCCTTGGGCTCGAACGCACCCGAATCCGGCCCGGCCCCACTAAGACTGAGACTCTCTGACGACTCCCGCGGCCGAGGCCGAGGCTCCGACTCCCGCGGCCGAGGCCGAGGCTCCGACCCCGCCAGGAAGAGACTCTTTCTCTGGTGTGGCTCCCGCGGCCAAGCTTCTCCCTCGCCAACAATGCCCTCCCATTACGCTGGAGTGACAGGCCTGCACCCAGACCCGGCGATACGGTCGCGAATGGGGTGAGCTTTATCCACCGCCGATTACGCACGAAATGGTGAGGTGGGATTAATAATTAAGCGTCTGCTGCTTTGCTTTGCGAGCTCCGAGCGAGTGATCAGCGTGGCCGGCGAACGCGCGCCCGCGGGGCCGGGCTGGCGGCCTGACGGGCTTCAGTTCAGCCGAGCGGCCCGCGAAGAATGCAGCGTTTCCGCTCAGCGCGCCGCCGCCGCCGCCGCCGTGTCCGTCGATCGGAGCGACTGACCGGGCGACGAACGCGTGCGGATTTATCAACCATAAATTGTACGCTCTGAGATAGCTTTAATTTATCAACCATAAATTGTTCGCACTGAGTTGTTCCTTGCCAGTAAGATGAATTAAAAAATGGTTAAAGAGAAATTACAAATGCGGAAACGATGTAGCATCATGGATTCTGGAAAGTACCAAACTACCGGTTGCGGAGGAAATCAAGAACTGGGATGCGAGGATTCTACTCGTCGACTTTGAGTTTTACCGACTTACCGTGGGGATCGGATCTGCTTGCTGCCCCTGCTGGCCTGCTGCAGCGTCTTTACGCACGGTCGCAGGCTCGCACCTGCCTTCTGGTCGCCGGCGCGCGCGCCTGCGGCCGGCTGCCCTAGGGTTTCGGAATCAAGAACTGGGTGCCTGGGAGGGACTCCGGGAGAGGTCAAGAAAACCGGAGAGTCGGATCGAGGCCGAGATCGAGATTCGAGATATGATGAGGTGTGGCGGTCGAGCGAGAGTCGGATATGACGTGTTTGTGGGCAGGCCTTGCTGCGATCCTGCATGGCCGGCCCATGGATGATGTGCTCGTGACACGAATTGGGCCCACCTACACTCTAGTAGTTTACCATGGATATCGGAGATTTGGAGTACACTTCTCAGGGAACAGATGGATATCGGAGATTCGGAGCCTTCAGAAAATGACAAAATTGCGTGAGAGAGAACTAGCACGGAAACGACGAACTTTGGGATTTCTATCGTATGGAAACCACGATTTCTGAAAATAAACAAAATTAGTGATTTCTCATATAACAGTTCTAACATACTTTAAAAGATGATGTAATTTAGGATTGTCCACAGAAATAATCTTATGTCTTGGCACTTTAAAAGTTCATAATTAAGATTACAGTATTAAAAAAATAAAAAGAGGTTGTGAGAGAGTTGGTGAGGAGAGTTCGAGGAACGTGAACCCAAACTCCCGGTGGGATGAGAGACCCCCCAGTGACTTTATTTTTAGTACAAAGCAAGGGGTGCCCGACCACCACAGCCGATACTTGCCTTCTCACTCCCAACGGGAAAGTCCAAGCACACGTTACTTAGTATTGGGTTCTTGCAGCGACCATCGCCACCGCCACCAAACCGAACCGGGGGGGGGGGGGGTGCGACGCCCCAAAGTGTCCCCCCAGGAACCTGCCCTGTTCACAAGTGGGGCTCAGAGAGCCGTGCATCCGGCCGGACACGCCCAGGATGCAGCAACACTCTGATCTGGGCTCGAACGCACCCGAATTCGGCCCGGCCCGGCCTCCCCTAAAGATTGAGACTCGCAATAGCGGCTCCTGCAACCGGAGCGAGCTCCGGCTCACACTAGACTGAGAACTCTCTCTTGGTGGCTCCTGGCGACCGAGCTTTTCCCTCGCCAACTTTGCCCTCCAATGACGCTGGAGTGACAGGCCTGCACCCAGACCTAGCAATACGGTCGCGAATGGGGCGTGATTTATCCACCGCGGATTGCGCACGAAATGGCGAGGTGGGACTAATTAAATGCATGTTGCTGTGCTTTGCTAGCTTCGAGCGAGTGATCAATCCAGTTGATGAAGGCGCGCGGGGTCGGGCCGGCGTTTTGACAAGCTGCGGTCGAGCGGCCCGTGAAGAATTCGATGTCCTCCCCCTGTTCAGCCGCTGCCGCGCCGGCGCGGCCCCATGCCTGTCGGTCGGAGAGAGCGATCGAAAAGGGGCGTCGTGGGTGTGTGACTCGATTGAACAGAAACTAAATATTCGAATCAATTTATGATCCCACTAAATATTCGAATCATAAATTAATACTTCAATATGCAGATGACACTCTAGTTATTATGGAAGCTTGTACAGATCAACTGCAAACCCTCAAAAACATCTTACAAGATTTTGCAATATCTACGGGCCTCAAAGTAAACTATTCCAAGTCCATGATGGTGCTCATTAATATTACGGATGACAGACTTCATACTTTATCTCAATTTTTTGGCTGCTCTAGTGGAAGTTTGCCTTTCACTTTCTTGGGATTACCCTTGGGTATCACAAAGCCAAAGGTTGAGGAGTTCCTTCCTATGGTTTGAGAGAAGATTAGTTTGCACATCTTCTTTTTTATCTCAGGCAGGCAGATTGCAGCTTACTAACTCAGTTTTCACAGCCCTGCCAATGTTTCGCTTGTGCACTTTTCTCCTCCCTAGAGCCATATATAAACAGATTGATAAGTACAGAAAATATTGTTTATGGAGAGGTTTAGATATTAATAATAGGCTCCCCTAAGGCAGCTCGGGAGATGGTATGTGTTCCTAAGAAATAAGAGGGTTTAGGTGTGCTAAATATCAGGAGTTAGAATGAAGCCTTACTCCTTAAGTTCTGGCATAAATTTTTCAATAGATTTGATGTTCCTTGGGTACATTTGTTATGGGAAAAAGCTTTATCCCCATGGTCGTATTCCAAATCATGTCAAGAAAGGATCATTCTGGTGGAAGGATTTGTTAAACTATTAGACAAGTTTAAAGGCCTAGCAATGGTCAATATAAATCATGGCAGAACTTGTTCTTTTTGGGATGATATTTGGGATGATCACATCCCAGCACAATCTTATCCACACTTATTTTCATATACCAAAAAACACTTCATAACCCTGCAAGATGCTAAACAAGTTGAGGACATTGAGCAGCTTCTGCATTTGCCAGAATCAGCACAGGCTTTTGATCAGTTACTTCAGTTGGCTACCCACATGGAACATTTGGTTCTAACTTCAGAAAAGGATATATGGACTTATATCTGGGGAACACCTTATTTCTCTTTAGCAAAAGCTTATAGACAACTCATAGGTTATACCCAAACCCATCCAGTTTTTAAGTGGCTTTGGAAATCAAGATGTCAAAATAAACATAGTCTTCTTTTGGCTGGTACTCAAAGACAGGCTTAGTACAAGGAATATCTTGCAAAGGAAGTCTATGATTCTCCCTTCTTACGATTGTGTTCTGTGCTCTCAAAGCACTGAAGAGACCCTCTTTCACCTGTTGCTTGGGTGTTCTTTTGCACAACACTGTTGGATCCATGTTTGGGACCTTCTTGCATACCCATACGATATCCTGGAAAGCTTCAAACTTCAGTTACAGATACCTTTCTTTATGGAGATCATAATCATTATGAATTGGTGTATTTGGTTAGCTAGAAACAAATGGATTTTTAAGGGCATTCCTCCTTCCATAACAACCAGTCTGCAAAACTTCAGATTCATTTTTACTCAAGTTATACTTCGAGTAAAAGAAACTTGGAAAGCCGCATGGATAGAGCAGCTTGTGTAATCTTTTTAATCTTTTTTTGTTTCTTTCTTTGTTTCTTAAGCCTCGTGCTTTTCTTATACTTTGTTTTCTGTAATTTGTCGTAATATATATAATTAGTAGGGATTCTTTCCCCTCCTTTCCTTAGAAAAAAATTTCCTCGCTAATAAAAGAAGCTAAAAAAATATTCGAAGAGAAATTATAAATACGGAAACGTACGTAGGATCATGGGTTTTGGAACGTACCAATTTCGGTGGAAATCAGGAATCGGGATGCAAGGATTTCTGCTTGTCGATCAGCGTACGTTTGATTGGATCTTCGGATCTGCCTGTTTCCCCTGCTGTCCACCTGCTGCTGCGTCTGTACGCCGGCCTTAGGACGCAGGCTCTCGCGGCGTCGTGCCTGCCTTCTGGTCGCCGGCGCCACCGCGCCAGCCAGCGGCCGGCTTTCCTAGGGCTTGCGTATCTCATGGGATGGAGCCTGGAAGAGGAATACCGGAAGAGGTCGAGAAAAGAAAGGAGAGGCGAGAGATCGAGTTGAAGAGGAGGAGGTGGGCTGTCGAGAGCCGGATATATGGTAAGGCCCGGGATGTGCTCGTGATCGAATCGGGCTCGGGCCCAACTACATACACGTTTTACCATGGACATTGGAGTTGAATAAGTAATATACATCTGTGTATTCAAATTCATCCACACAAATTGCACGGTTTATTCAGTTGTGTTTTCCTTTCACACATATGTTTTTTGCGAGTATTTCCATCGGTAATGCTAAGACTCTGATGTCCGGAATTTAAAAAAATTGGACAGCTCGAAATATGTTTCAATAGTTAATCATCGATGTTGTAATTATTGTTTCCGCATGTTTCACGTTGAATGTTATATGAAACATAGTGTTTTCTTGCGGTGTGAATTTTCTATCCCAGAGTCAAACAACGTAATGATTTTTTCATATATTTTTTCAATGTTGCAACTATAAGTTTTCGATGTTGCAGTTATTTTATTTTGATGTTGCAATGGAGCGTCCGACAAGAAAATTCCCATCGAACGTCCGTACACTAGCATGCTAGTGCCGTATTTCCTTTCGTATATTGCCCTGCCTGTTTGAACAGTATCCAAATGGCAATGCAAATGCAAGTTGAACACAACAAAAATCTATTGTGATTACTAACCCTTTTCGTTTTCCTCTATAAGTAAAACCTAGGCTAATACATAGGTATGTAGTAATATACACAACCACATATTGGCATGAAAGAACATTCGTATCAAATAACAAAAATCAACCTGCTCGTTTGCTTTGAGGCTAAGTCCTAATGAAGAAGATGGTGAGCTCCGGCCCGGCGGCGCCACCCTCGGGGTTGTGCATGTAGTACGTCTCGGCGTCCTTGGACCCCACCACGCGGTCGAAGTGCGCGCGCATGTACGTGAGCTCGCCGTCGGACGGGTGGGACATGTCGGCCGGCAGCACGCCGGCGCCCATGGACGTGGCGTGGAGCATCTGCATCACGCGCTCGTCCCGCTCTGCCATCTCCCGCCGCGACGCGTACCCGACGCTCTCGCCGTTCACCTCCGCCGCCCAGACCGGCTCGTCCAGCAGCCGCCGCGGCGGCGCCGCCTCGGCCGCGTGGTGCTGGTGGTGGTGCTGCTGCTTGTCGCACTCGAGGGTGACGCGCACCATCCCCGCCGCGCTCACGTCCTGGATGAACTTGGCCGTGGGCACGGCGATGTCCAGCAGCAGGCACGGCGGGCTGCCGGGGCTCTCGTGGAACGCGACGGTGATGCGCGCCCTGCGGTAGCCGTACAGCGTCCCTGTGGCATGCGTGGCGCCGTGGAAGTGGCTCCTGACGGCGCCGCCGGGGCCGTAGAGGCCCGGGAGGTGGTGCAGCGACGGCATGCCGCGGCAGGACGGGGCCTGGATGGTCGGGAGCGACCGGAACGCGGCGCGCACCGACCGGATGAGGCGGCCCGGGCGCGACCGGTGCTTGCCGTGCTTCTGCCTCTGCGGCACCGGCGCCGGCGGAGGAGGCGGGGGCGGCGTCGACGCGTGCAGGAACGGGATGTCCGGGAGCGGGGTGGCCGGCGAGGACTGCGGGTCGGGGATGGAGGAGGCGCCGAAGAAGGCGATCTCGACGCTCTCCGTGGTGGCCGTGGGTCGCCGGGCAGGCTGTGTCATGGGGCGGTCGGCGCTGCCGGGGCAGCGCGGCGGTCCGGCGCGTCAGGGGAGGGGAATGCCGCGGCGCCGGCGGTGGCATGCGTGAGGAAAATGGGCGTGCGGTTGGGGAGGGCGCGCCTTGGTTAGGAAACCACACCAGAGTTGGGCGCCAATTGATGGTTCTGCATAAAACAAGGAGAGCTGGCACAGCCTGCCTGTTGTAGCTCTACTAGGTAACAAGTTTTGGTTTTGCTTTCAGTTTCAGGGGTAAACAGAAAAAATAGTTCTATTTTGCTAGACCCACCTAAGTTGATAAAAATGTCTTGAATGCCAAGGCTAAGTTTAGAGCAACTCCAAGAGACTGCTAATCTTACCCCCAATACCTTTTTTAGGAAAAAAGAGAGAAAAAATGAACTCCAACAATCCACCTAAACCTTCCCCAATTTTTTAGCAACGCTAAAAAACAGCCTGCCACCGTGTATATTTTAGCGTTGGCGTTCCTCCCCCAATCCTGATTCCCGCACGCCCACGCGTCCCTTCCGATGGGCCCAATACGATGACGTGGCCTGTGTTTGAAATATTGGGGGCTATTTATTAGCGATCTGCTGTGGACTGATATATTTTTAGAGGAAATATTTTTTGGAAGAACCCCCAATACATAGTTTTGGGGAAGAATTTTTTAGTATTCTCTTGGAGTTGCTCTTAGGAGACGAATACGATTGGGGATTGATGTGGACTATCTAATTTTAGTTCCACTAATCGATGAATTTGCTCGCATAGTTGTGTAGCTAGACTGAAGTTATTGTAGTGGCTAGCAATTTATCAGTACTTTGGCCAATAAAATGAGGCTCCATGTTTGCTCTTAAGGCCTAAAAATTACCACGTGAATCAGCGATCAATAAAGCAAATTGTCGCTATACATGTTGATAAATTACCTACCAATGCTACAAAGCGAAGGGAAAAAATACAATATAATTAAAATATATAAGTTCGTTGCACCCTATATGAGTTTAAAAGATCAAATGACTTCTAAATATGGTATAAAAGGAAAAGATAAACATAGCTCACTACTACAACTGTAGACAAATACAAATATAAAAACTTAAGAAGCTAGACCTGGCACAAGAGAATGATCGATATGTATAGCAATCCATGGCATAATATTTAGTTCTTCTATAGTTTTGCATCCAAACATCACCAGAGTATCTAAGGTAATTCCAACTAGTGGTATCTGTCATTATAACAAAATTAACTCATAGATTGCTAGCCACTATCAGTGCATCGAAGTGTCATTAAGTTTTGTTTTGTTATAATGACAAATACTATTCATTTATAAGCATATCTTTGAATTATTTGAATTATTTTGTTTCTAAATGATAGATGCAATATTTAGAAGCAAGTATTGCAGCAACTTTTGGTAAATTTTCATAATTGTAAAATATGGTTAACTTAAAAACAGTTAGATCCATTTAATGCTGTTATCATTGATTATTACGATTAAAAAATCAAAGATACTATATTTTGTATTTTGTGAGAACTTTTAGGATGTTTTTTTACCATTCAATTTAATTAAGATAGTTATATGTCATGAAATACAACAGATACAACTAGAATATAGATTATTAGACAATTTTCTTGGTTTAGAGTTCATTTTATTAATTTCTTTTTTTGTTTAAGAACCACCGAACTTTTATTTTTTTTCACTGTCTTTATTATTTACTAGCAAGTATGCATGTGCGATGCTACAGATGAAGACCATATACATATACTCTTTATTTCTTTAGCTATTGTAAACAGTATACGTCACTTGTATATGTAATTGATCTTATTTTCACCTTTGACTATACATTTATCCTCATTTTTTGAATTTTATGGGATCTAGGAGAAACAATAAACCGACGTTTCAATCAATTTTCTCGATTTTCAGCTTTTTTTGTTGAGTGTGTTCAATTTTTCTATGATGTGTTTTTTTGTTTTTTTATTTAGTCGAAGAGCTGGTGTGCATGGCAAACAGGTGAGAAGCATGGTTTGT
This sequence comes from Setaria italica, assembly GCF_000263155.2. Taxonomy (NCBI): domain Eukaryota; kingdom Viridiplantae; phylum Streptophyta; class Magnoliopsida; order Poales; family Poaceae; genus Setaria; species Setaria italica. The sequence goes on along the minus strand of NC_028454.1, from coordinate 4,325,263 downwards.
TGTAGGTAGGACCCATGGCAAGCACATCAATGCGGAGTGAGATGTCTAGCAATGAAGATTCCATTGCTTTCTCTAGTTGTAGTGAAGAGGGAGTAGTGGTGCCGGCAAGGTGGCGGGTCTCGTTGGCCATGCCGGTGTCCACAACATCTAAAGATGTGATGCAGCCACCTCTTTTTGGAGGCTTCTTGCCATTATGTGGCATCCTCGTCTCGGGACCACCACTTGTTGCTGAAAACCTGCCGCCCAAATCTCTTCTTGTCTCATCCAATCTGTTCCTCCATCTCCTTGCTTTGGGGCTTGATTCAATCCTGTTTCAAAGGAGGGTTGCGCCGTATTTGAGGAGGAAACGAATCGGGGGTCAACATGGAGGACTCCTGCTCGGAGTAGAAAAGCATGAGGGGAAGCGCGTGGGCAGGAAAAAGGCTAGATGAGTCGCTGGACCAAGAGCCCACCTTTCCATGCCAGAAATTGAAGTTGGACCCACATGTCAATGATAAAAAGTTGGATCAAACTAAAAGTTAGGGAAAAAACCTTACTCACTTTATAAATAGGTATTAGAAGGACTTATATGTCTATTTGTTCAATGGTTCATGAAATTAAGTCCAATTTTTCTATACAATGTTCTTTACTATTAGCAATACGAACATTGTTTAGTCTTATCATTTTTTCTTGTTAAAATGGATTGTTGATTAGCTTGCACAATCAATAAATTACACTTGATAAGATTTATATATGCATTTAAACTTAAATTGTAGTGCTCATAGTACCTCTTTGCTCAAATCTCCTTTTGCATTTTTAAATATGGAGTCTAGGTCATAGATTCTATTTTTATTTATGAAAATGGCATAAATAGGCGTTTTAGCCACCCGACTTGTTGAATTTCCTTTATGAACGAGATTACTAGTGTAGTAGTGTATTCATTTCTATAAAAATAGAGTGCTCCCAATTATATGATAATCCAGATATGTTATAATTATTATTTGCAATAAGATGCATCATTATTAGTGTAACTAATATGTGATTCGTTAATAAAATGTTTTTTCATGATTGCTACTATATATGGGAATATATGTTTATCCCTCATGCATGCATCCTTCATAATGGCACATCTGGGCAATGTAGATTTAAATTTATAGGGTTATTTTATAATGGTAGCGATGCATAATTTATATGTAGTTTTATAAGGTTACTTATAAGCAAATTGATTATAACGGCTATTATTGGTTTTTAGAGGAAAGTGACTATTATTGTTAGTGATGATTAAGGTTACCAAAACGATGGTCAAATTTTTATGTTTTCGGATTTATTCTTTTCTACTAGCACCCCTAGGCTTGGAGGCTCGGAGATACGGACTCTTTCGAGTTGCTTTCGAGATACGGACAAGAATTGTTATGCACGCACGCACCTTGCGCGCAACACGCAATTATCAGACCGGCAAGTTTGTTTACAATGCACGTGTTATGTTCCGCAGGATTTTATAGATGCGTCCACACACACCATGTGCACTGCGAGAGTAGACCAACTGTTAAAAAACAGCTACATACGCGCGATGTGCAGCGCACCATTTCCCCACCAATCGTACTATGCGTACACACCATAAATAGAGGGACGCCTCGGATGATCTGGCAACTAGAAAGCAATGGATCACGGAGGAGAAGTGGAGGATTGTAGGGCGTCGCTGCTGCACGGCCAGGCAGGGAAGAAGGAAAAACGGCAGGCGGCGTCGGCGTCGTCGGCGCCGGCGCCTGGCGGCAGCCTCGGGAGAAGGGTGTACGAGGAGTCGAAGCAGCTATGGGTGATCGTCGGGCCGGCCATCTTCACCCGCATCACCAACTACAGCATGAACGTGATCATGCAGGCCTTCGCCGGCCACCTCGGCGACCTCGAGCTCGCGTCCGTCTCCTTCGCCTGCACCGTCCTGGTCGGCTTCAACTACGGCATCATGGTACGGTTACGCTCCTTCAGTTTTGGCACCGCACCGGCGGCGCGCCGCTCGTCGTCGCTGTTGACGCGCGACATGGCATATGCACATCCAGCTCGGCATGGCGAGCGCGCTGGAGACGCTGTGCGGGCAGGCGTTCGGCGCGAGGAAGTACCACATGATGGGGGTGTACATGCAGCGGTCATGGATCGTGCTGTCCGTGTGCGCCGTGCTGCTGCTGCCCATGTACCTGTTCGCGGGGGACCTGCTGCGGCTCACGGGGCAGCCGCCGGAGGTGTCGGCCATGGCGGGGCAGGTCTCCCTCTGGTTCATACCGCTGCACTTCTCCATGGCCTTCCTCTTCCCGCTGCAGAAGTTCCTGCAGTGCCAGCTGAAAAACTCCGTCGTCGCCATCACCTCCGCCGCCGCGCTCTGCTTCCACGTCTCCGTCACCTGGCTCTTCTTCTCTTGGTTTCGGTTCGGGCTCGCCGGCATCGCGCTCGCGCTCAGCATGTCGTGGTGGGCGACGGCGCTGATGCTCTTCGCGTACGTTTCGTGCGGAGGCTGCCCGGAGACGTGGCACGGCTTCTCCGTCGAGGCGTTCTCCGGCTTATGGGAGTTTCTCAAGCTATCCTCTGCCTCCGGTGTGATGTTGTGGTAGGTGTGCATCCGTTTATTTTGGACACCTTATGTTTTATTACTGCAATTGCAATGTGCTACCTTTTGATAGTAAAATTGACCTTGCATGGTCGTACTTGTGAGATTATTAATATAGAGTTCTAGAGTTTTATACCCATCTTATTGAGATATTGCTTATGCATCAATTCGCAGGTAGTCTACTAGAAATTGAATGATGTGGATGAGAATTTGGGGTTAGGGAATTTTGGGTTGTGAATTACCTGTGGCTTGGGGAACACTAGGGGGCTCGTCGGCTAGCGCGGTGGAGTGAGGAGAGATGGTGGGGGAGAGGAGATAGTGAGGCCACTGTCGGAGACGGGCAATGGGGAATCCCCGGCTATGGATGAGGTAGGGGCATATAGCCCTAGTGGGTTAGGGTCGGTGGAGGCGGGAGTAGCGGGGGAGCTCAGGTATCAAGTGTGGTGTCGAAGAGTTAGATGTGGAGACAACGGATGGTGGAAAAAGAAAATAAAGGAATAAGGAGGGAGGGGCAACGGATTTGAGTCATTGGTTCAAAATCCAACAGCTGGGAACGGGGATCGATGGATATATAACACAAAAATCACACCTCACTGAAACATACTCATTGTTATATATTATTTTTTAAAAGATGTTGTATAAAGCTTCATTTTTCTTGCATCAAGTTTTAATATTTTTACATTATTTCTGCATACGAAGAATAGATTTATCTCGTACAAGCAAGCGTGCGATGAAATCGATTGTTCAAATGACGCGCCAAACTTCTTTATGCGTGCGTGCAGCTTGGAGCATTGGTACTACAGAATACTTATAGTGCTGACCGGAAACCTCAAGGACGCGGCTATTGCAGTGGATGCACTCACCATCTGGTAAGCATGTGACTATATGTCCACTAAAAAATATATAAGGTTTCATTTGGACTGGTCTCTAGATTATGTTTTTCTCTAGATTACTTTATATTATTATTATTGTTACATACGTAGGTAATTTCAGTTTATATTTAGGAGGTTTGTCTGGGCTATTTTTCATAATAGAATAAGTGGATAATTTCAAAGGATTAAATAGGAGGTAATTTCAATAGAAGGTTTGTAGATTCAAGGGCTATAATAATAAAATGAGTACAGAATGGTTGGGAGATGTTTTAATTTATTTTTATTTTGGGAAATTTCTAATATTTCTCTTTTGTTTTCCTAGCTCATTTCATAAGGATTAACATGGAGGTCATAAAGAAGAGTCTCTAATAATAAGTGTATTAAGATCTTACTGATTTGGCTTTCTAATATTACACTCAGATATAAATTAAAAACTACTCCTGATATATTGTTTTTTAGAGGAAACAAGGATCACATTTGGCTACATTATTTTGATACCCAATGTACTAATTTTATATTCTATATATGCAGCCTGTTGATTAACGGATGCGAGCTGATGATTCCATTGGCTTTCTTCACGGGAACTGGGTAATCGGAACCTTGTACATTTTCAGTTATACATAGATTATGATCTGCTACTCGCAAAAAAAAAAGATTATGATCTGCTATTGCCTGCAGCGATTCAGCTTGTATGGTCAACTACAATATACAAATAGAAAAAGATTAGAAAAAACTGGGCTCCTGCTTGCTGATAGTCTTTGAGATGCACTCATGTAGAGTAAAAAAACTTTCCAGCTTTGCAGTCATGCACAGTAGTTGTGTCTCTGAGATCTACTGACTAATCTTGGTGTTGTGTCTTACAGAGTGCGTGTGGCCAACGAGCTCGGCGCCGGCAGCGGTGAAGGCGCGAGGTTTGCAGCGATCGTGTCGTCGACGACCTCCCTGTCGATCGGGATCTTCTTCTGCGCGCTGGTCATGCGCCTCCACGGCGAGATCGCGCTCCTCTTCACCACCAGCGCCGCCGTGCTGGGTGCCGTCGACAAGCTCTACGTCCTCCTGGCTTTCACCATCCTCCTCAACAGCGTGCAGCCCGTGCTGTCTGGTGAGTCCTGTGAATGACCTTTGGGCAGCCCTGTCATGTGTCGTCATGTGCTGGAACTGATTAGAACCATGGCATTATATATTGAGAAACTCAGGAGTGGCCGTTGGGTCCGGGTGGCAATCCAAGGTGGCCTACGTCAACATCGGCTGCTACTACTTCGTGGGCCTACCCATGGGCATCCTTCTCAAATGGCACTTCAACCTTGGCGTGGTGGTACGGGGGCTGAATTGAACAATAATTCATATCTCTGCTCTCTGAAGTCTGAAACTCTGAACTGTGCAGAGAACTACTGCTGCAAAAAACCTTGATGGGTGCCATGCCAGCTCCATAGCCGGCCTCAACCCATGCATAGCATAACTTCTCTGTGTGAAACCTCTCTGCAGGGAATCTGGGGAGGCATGATCGGCGGAACCGCGATCCAGACACTCATCCTGGCCATCATAACCGCTCGCTGCGACTGGGAAAAGGAGGTGAGCAATGCGGACAGACAGCATTTTCAGTCATCATGCGAGCATTATTTTTTGCATTTCAGGCAAATGAGTGCATGTAACAAGTAAATAATCAGATGTTTTCTTCTGCTTGTTGTCCGAATGTTCGTGCTCATTGGGGTTTGTGGTTTCATTGGCAGGCCATGATCGCGAGCACGCGCATGTCAAGGTTATCGCAAGTGCAGTGATTTAGAATCTGGCATATGTTTTTACAAGTCCCTCTTTTTCTTCCTTCTCAGTGTTGGTTATTACAGCAAGTTTCAACTTAATTCTGCTAGATTGCACATATGGAAAGAATCTTGTTGTTATGGTATCACAGTATTAACTTCCATTTATATTTTTATGATTGCTTGAGATTCAAGCCATCGTAAAAGCTTTGTATAAACATCACACGAGGCTCAATACAAATTGTCCACAATTATTTGCAGTATATTTATTCTCTCACGTGGTAAAGAGCTACTACTGATCGATTCGCTGCTTCCATGGTTCCGCATCGTGCCAGTTACAGGATCGGAGATCGATCTCCACCGGCACGGCTGATGTGCACCTATATATAGATTAATGCTGTGCCACTAATCCATTGACTGGTACTACTACAGAAACGGTTTGAATAGGATGTCACAGCTCACAAGTACGGTGATGGAGTTTTCATTTTTTTTTCTTCATCGATGTCTGCCACTTTGTATATTGGAAAAATGTACAAGTTTCTCAGCTTGTGTCACTCCTTGAAAGGGAAAAGAAAAGTCAACTCATGTGCACAAAGGATTTTCTAGCAAAAATTGTCACACAAATAAATTTATGGACCTCTGCTAATGATATGACCTCTTTACCTCATAAGAAAAAAAAAATTCAACTTCCTTGTTCTCTCCTCTTCGTCCCGTCTGACACTATGAAAACTGCAGTTATCAATTACTCCCTCTGCCTTGGGATATAAGTGACCATCATTTAAAGTTTGTCAACAAATATAAGAGATCATCGGTAAATCATGAAACAATGTCTTAACTCAATGTGTTCTTATAAAAGAGTCAACGGTGGTTAAGGTAACCCACATGAGCATTTTTATTTTCACAACAGAAGATTAACCATCCATACAACATAGAGCCGAGAAGGCCACTTGGGTTACACCAAACCCATGGCTAGGCATGCTACATATCAGCGAGAGGTACCACCTCTAAGCAACCTAGTTTTCAAATACATCCAATCCATGAACAGAAACCAATCATCAATGTCAAACCAATGAAAGTTGGAGGCGGGGGTGCGGGGTGAACACAACATCAATGGTTAGCCATGGTCAGCCGCATCAATCCAACAGACTGGCTTCACAAGTTGCCACAACATTCCATCTTCGGTGCCCTCCAGGGGAAGGAAACCACAGAGGCGGAGAGGCTGGCGAAAATTAATGATCAAGGCAACCAATGCAAGGAGAGAGGATGAAGGCGAGGCAGTAACGACAAGTAGGGGAGAGAGGAATCGGCAACCTACACCCAAGACCACAAACGCTCTGCATGATGCTTACTGACAAGGAGGTTGATGAAGGGCATCATCGAGCCATGTGGAGGTGGAAGATCCTTCCCGCACCAAGCATGACGCTTTCACTGTAGATATACGGCACACAAGATCACATGCCATCAACATGACCTAGGCCGTGAATGATCATGATACTTGTAATGCGATAGAATGAATAATTAGGGAATACAGAAGTCATTATAGGAGTAATAGATGATTTTCAGGTGCAGAAGTGTTGGTCAACAAAAGAAATAGTTACTATCGAGTGTAGTTGGTTCGATCGACAATGTTAGCAGTAACCAGGCCAGTGAGGTGATGTGACTTAGAATCAATTTGGTTGTGCTCAAGGCTTGCAGCTTGACCGTGAAATGTAGTGGTCCAACCGTGAGGGATTTGTGGTTTAGTCAGAGGCATTTGCAGTTTTGGCAAGACTGGCCGACACTAGTCATGGTCTAATTGTGAGCAAAGCTAATTTAGTCAGAGGCACTAAGTTCGAATTAGAAGCTCGCCGTTTGACCGAGGAGGATGGTAGTCTGACTGTGAGGCTCAAAATCAAGCTCACTGGTGACAGATTTGTAGATGGTTTCTTATGGGGTGTGTTTCTTAAGCTTTCATGTTTTGGCAAACTGAGTGGCACGGTTTGGTTAAAAATTAACACATGAAGGATTACAACTTATTGTTACTAATACATAAAGATGTGGTTGATAGATTCAACATCTCAAATAGAACTTCAATTTCATAGTAAATAGTATCTTATTAATTTTGGTAGTATTTTATTAGAAATAGTAATAGTCAATCGTATGTGAACCGAAATACATTATTGATATTTTAAGTGACAAGTAAGGAGACACATATCTTCTCTTTGTAAAAGGAATCCTAACCTTACTCCATATTATATAATGCTACCATCAATACGCGAGTTCATAGAAAACCATATCAACATTAATTGTGTTGCCACTTTGTCTTGTACAGATTTGTAAGCCTCTCAGCAAGTGTCATTCCTGAACACAAAAGAACAAAAGTCAGCATAGGTGCACATAAAATTCCTTTTTTTCAACTAAATTTAGCAAGACGAGAATTACCTATCCTAGCGACCTCATCAACTTCATTCAAGAAATCAACTTCATTGTGCCCTCTCCTTTGCAGCCCCTCCTAATACATTGCAAAAAAAATAAGATCACTCAGTTCATTTGCTGATTAAATCTTATACCTGAACATCTGCAACCTGTTCCTGAAATTCAAAATGTTAATAGTAACATTGCAGTCACCTTAGCCAACTTGACTACATATTCAGCTAAATCTCTGACATAACCACCTTGAAATGGTGTCTTCAAACCACTCACTGGAACCTGGACAAAACCAAATGTACCATAAGTCAACTTGTTGAACTCATGCGGTGCAACTATTGCATATATATTTATTATGTATTATTATGGTTCATAAATACTCAATCATGTTAGTATAAATTAGAAGTTGTCCTAAATCATGTTAATTAAATAGAATTCGAAACAAAAGTAAAACCAAACACCAATCCTAGAGATAAGAGACATTTGCATGCAGCCATCAAACACCAAAATGAGCTATAAAATTCAAATCATGGTACCTCTCTCCTTAATATATTTCTTTCATTATTTGTCCAATCGGCGATCATGTCTGTGATATTTTGTAGTGACTCCTCATCATATAAGATTCCAACTTGTTGGATAAGATCAATCATACGCAAATAAATTGCATGTTTAGAACGAACATGAAGTAATAATAAGTACGTAACATACTTCCCATATTGTACTATCTCATAACATTATTAGTGTCTTTATAGTTAGTAATTAGTATTTACAAAAAGGAAGATGAAGCAGAACGAGATCAAGGGATGTGGGAATCTACAAGGCAGAAAAAAGTGCCTATTCCATTTTAAAAATACAACAGATTAATACAACTAATTTATTTTTGTGTACCCAAAATGCTGGCAGACCTGGACCGCCATCAGCTCCTCTCATCTCAAGGTACCTTTTCAGCCTGACTTATAAAAATAAACCCACAAGGCCATCGAATTACTTGACAAGAAGAATCTTGAAGAACATGTATCTTCACTACACAAGTGTCAACCTCAGAGTAGATTGTCCCCAGATGATTCTCCCAATCGTTCAAAGTTGGACGCTCCCAAGGAACATGTGGGAGCTTTCCGTCCATAAAATCCTGAAAACCTATATGTGTGCACAAATGTATATAGGTCACAGTAACAAAATAAATCTCCCATAAAAGGAACCAGGAAATGGCACACAACAAATCAAGAACCAAACCCTGAAGGACATTCCAGTACAGTCAATGTGCTTCTTATTCCGATACACAAAGTACATCGGAACATCTAGCGCATACTCAACATATCGCTCAAAACTGCAAGAACAAAATGAATATGCATACTCATCACTATTGCTGCCTTAAACTAATCAGGAATTTTGTCCTAGGAAAAGAAAAAAACAAGTGCATGTAAGCTGACCCGAATGTTTTGTCAAATACAAAAAGGAAGCATCCCTGCTCGGTCGTGGTTGTCCATGCATGTCCGTATATAGGTGGCTGCATATGCAGATGGTGGGGAACCTCACAAAGGTGGTTAGCAGGAACTGATTGACCAACTTCACGACCGGAATAATATCTCACACTGAAGAAATTAAATCAATACCTTCTGAAGCTATGAAAGCCATTCAGTTTTCCTTCTTTGAACGGAGAATTAGGAAATATGGCTGTTGCAATCTGTATGTTCATCAATGTTATGAAACGGATCAGAGAGGGAAATGTTAGAAATGTATAACAAAAATGACAACTAGTGCAAAGTAATACCCACAGGTTGCAAGGCAAGGCTAGCTCGGAGTTTCATTATCATATCTTGCTCTCAACTGAAGTCAAGATTAACCTAATGTGCAAAAGAAAATTTTGCTAGATTAAATAAGTTAACTATGAATCATGGAGCCTATCTTTTTGGGTATCATGCATATACATGGGCTCAAGGGTGTAAAAAGGAGAGATTAAACCTGTACAGAACATGTTCGGAACATGACATCAAGACCAAAAGAACCAACCTTGGGCAAGTAATTTTGTGCTATTTCGAACCTTGCCTACACATGAGGATACTCAAAAGTCAGCTACCAAGCATGAACCTTTAATCAACTTCTCTATAATCCAAAATCAAAGCACATAGCCATACCTTTGGCATCATAGGCATGCCATTTTTTGGTTGAAAGCCAAGTCCTAAAAATCCTATCCCCATTTCCTTCCCCACTGCTTTAACCTGCAAGAAGAAAATATGCTTGTTCCTATTTTTTGCTTTGGAAAATTGAGCACAGTAGAGTTACTATAAAAATAAAAAAATGCATCCTTTTTTTATATAAAACAAATGTAAATTTGCCAGAGCATGAAAAAAAGTTAAGAGAGCAACTTTGTTGACAATGAAACATAATTCGGCATGCGTGTAGCATGTGAATATATAGAAACAAGATCAGATAAAATATGATGGACCTGTGGTATGTAACTCTGTCAATAGCTTGGAGCCTATATGTGGTATGTAAAAAGTAGTAACAAGTTACCTGATAAAGATGTGAATTGATCTCGGTACAGCAATGACTTGAAGTTAAATCAAACACCACAACATTATACATATTGAACAACTAAGTAAACTCAGTTTTGGCAGGCATCTATTCATTTGGGCATGACAATGAATGGTTTATTCAACCCAAAAGCTCAGCTCTAATGGAAGAGATGAGTGCATCGTTACTTGGTTTCCTCGCTTAGTCTACACATCGCATGATTATTGACAAGATTTATGCATGTCTATTAACAAGTGAAGTCAATTACCTGCTTAAGACCAATGACATTATTTCCTTCCATTGCTCTGTCCCAGCCAAATCTGTCTGCAATCCCATTGAACAATTGAGTAATCTGGTCGTAGTTGATAGGACGCAGTGTTTGAACTTGGAAACCAAACTTCTCGTGCTCTGTACCAATTCTGTGTGTTGGAGAAATTTGGTAAATAAAATAATATCTATTGTAGAATGCAACAATATGCCTTACATGAATATTAATAAGAAAGCTATATTTAAGCACGTGATTCACTAGAATTCAACACCCGGCAGTAATATATCACTGAACTCCCAGCGTGGTAATGTTTTGGCTGAACTCATGCTCGTACTATGGGCGGCGATTTTTCTCTGGCCTTTGTTTCTTGGAATTACAAGCATTCCATCTAAGAAAAGATTAATTTTTTTATGAGCTGTTGTGTATCTGGAAACCGTGGTGTTTCCTTTATTAGCAGTAATATTTGCTTGCGTTGGAGGAAAGTAAATTATATTGCGCGAAGTGCAGCTACAATAAACTGCTTATTAGCGACGACTTTGCTATCCATATCCTAACTGATGTTTTTGTTTGGCATATGTACCAATTTTGTCTGTGGATTTCCTTTAAAATGCAATGATAGTTTTTGGTAAAAAAAAAGAGAGAACCATAGAAACACATGAGACGCTACACAAATTTTAGTGGTATATATACTGGTATGGTTTAAATTTTAACTTGAAAGATGTATCATTGGTCAACTGCACTCAGCACCTCTGAAGCTGTAGAAGTGCTCCATATGTGGTGTTTACTTCAGTGACATCGGTGAGTAAATAGCTGTAGTAGGTCAGAAACGTCGTTAACGTGTTTGCACATAAGTACATAACCTTTCTACACAATCATATTGATGTGCGTTAGCATATTTCATTAATATATATCAAAGAAATATATATTATAAGTGTAAATATTATTTCTGGTAACATTGTTGCATTTTCATTATGGGCGACTGGGCGTACATTCTTGTGGCAGCCAGTCTGCCATCTTAGTTTTGCAGCAGTGGAGTATATATAATTGGTTAACCCATTTTATTAGCTGTCATAATGGATCGGTCATTGGTCGATCTACTTCAGATCGATTGTCTATTTCTTTTTGGTTTTACAACTGTAACTGTGCTTGAGTTTAGCGTATGTTTTCAGCTTTTGGTTGGAGCTTCCAATAATGATTGCAATTTTCTTAGTGCATCTATGAGTTTCATGATATTTTTGAATGAATATGATATGAATTTCATGGTTCATCGGTACATATGGTACTTGAAATAAAGGAAGACCGAAACTGGTCGTCGAGGCAGGTGCTGTATTTGTGACGTCAATTAGATCACCTCCAGTCGTGCCGTGGCTTGCAGCCGGAAGCGAGGTGGGCGACGAGGTCCCACTTGGCGAGCGGCACCGTGTCGGTGGCCCGAACGGCCTCCTCGACGGGCGGGGCTGCGGCCACGGCGAACCGGCGGCGGCGGCGCCCGAGGGAGGGCCTCGCCGGCACTGGCGGCGAGGCCAAGGCCCATCTGGCAGCCGCCACCGACGACATGGTCTCTGCTTTGCTTTTGCACGTTTCGTGGGTGGCAGTGTGCTGGTGGGGTGGTGAAGCGCATGCAAAACTTGATAAGCATATAAAGACAAGCGTGGCGCGCGCGCGGTGGGTCGACGTTCTTGCTTCGTGTCTCCGGGCCTCCGGGCTCCGGGGGCTTCGTGGACGCCGTTCGCCCGTTGCTGGATGCCGTTGTCCGTGCGTGGGTCGCCTGGTATTTAATTTACCCCGCAGAGACGGTGGCTAGGCCATTCTTAACAAATTTCATAAAGATTTGATACAATGAAACATCATCATCCGTGATGATGTGGTAAGATAACTATGAAGAGATAAAAGGAAGGAATAATCAAGATGAAACTGGATCCACAATGTTTTCAAGATTATATAAAACCTGTTGAAATTTACATTGAAGGTTAGATAATTCAATTTCGTTTGACTGCATCCAACCTATACCTCACAATTACGTCCGGCTGCTCACATAAGCCCGTGGCTGGCACTCATTTTTTTTATTTCTGCAGTATATGAAATTAGGTGCAAATTGTAGAAAAATTATTAGAAATTAGCTAGAAATTATAACAAAAATTTGGAAAAGCTATTAATTGTAAATTGTACAACATTGATTATTCCATGTTATTAGAAAATATTGTTAATTGTTAGAAATTTCTAGAAATAAGTGAAAAATGTTGGTGATGTTGTAAATATTTTTGTTGTCATTTACTATTATAAAATTCACCAAATTGTCCAATAAATTATAGAAATGTGCATAAAATATTACAAATTTGATGATGCCTACTAATTTTTTTAGTCATTTATTGTAAATTTTATCTATATATAAATAGTGGTAGAAGTTAGTGGAATAGTGGTAGAAAATATATAAATAGTGCTAGAAATTTTTAAATGCCTATTAATTGTAATTTGATCTTCTTTGCAGTCAATTATTGTTAAAAATGTATAAATATTAGTTATTAGTTCCGTAGTCAATTATTGTTACAAAATGTATAAGTTTTATTGTTACAACGTAAATATTGTTGTAGTCATTTATTGTAACAAAATGTATAAGTGTTTCATTCTTTTTTAGTCATTTATGGTTTTGTTACTAAATGTATAAATATTAGTCATTAATTTCGTATTCGATTATTGTTACAAAATGTATAATTTTTTTTGAATTCAAGGAGCAACTTCATATCCACTTTGAATTCCTGGTATGTATTGAATTTGGATATCTCGTGTCACTTCCTTGAACACAACAAATACTTCATAACTTATTTTTTCGTATATATAGTGTTTGAGACAGAATTCGGGAAATAATTTATGCGGATACTACGTACGTGAGTTCATCCATGGCTTTGTACGTCCCAAGTGTGTAACTGACCACGAATTCAGAATATGTATACAAATTTCTTAACAATAAATTAGTTCTAATTGTGCAGATTCATTGATTTAATATAATAACCTTTACTAATAACATAGTTTACTAATAACATAGATTATGCATATGAAGGAAGAACTCCTCGAGACGGAAAAAATCAGGGCAATGCAAGAATAACTCAGTGGATTTCTTCTGAACGAGGTAGTAAATCCAGCAAGAAAGTTCCATAATGATGGATGGAATCTGCATCACCATTAGGACTCAAGTTCAGAACAGTTGATCCAAAATGTTGAACTTGGAGAGTTGATGCAATGTAATATTATTTATATATGTGTATGCATAATATATCAACTTATAATATTATCCCAAATGTAATATTATAGATGAAATACAACTTTATATATATTACGTATTAGAACTAGTATACGTAAAATAAATACGAAATACCAATATAGAGTAAAGAAATAGAAAAGAAAATAAGAAAAAAAAATTTATTTTGAACCGGTACTTAAAAGATCCATTAGTACGCAATACCGGTACTAAAAGTGAGTTTGGACCCAGCATTGAAGGCGTTTTCTCCCGCAGTGTCACATGTTCTTGATGCAGTTAATTTTCTTGTCTACCTTGAAAGGCATTACGCTACCGAACATGAAGGATGAGGTCACGAGAGGCATATGACATCTCCCCCTAATTTAAATCATTTTCTATCTATAATAAGTTCTAGTCAGTGCATCATAAAACTACATCAATACCCACATAGCTAGCCCCTGGTTGTCTCTCTCTTCTCCCAGTGCCGATGCCATCGAGAAATGATAGATCATGAGCTACGATCTCCATTGGATACACTTTTAACTTCTACTATTATTAATACACAAATTTATCAAAATTTACATGAAAACATTATTGGTACATTTACCATCAAAGGTACTTCAGTGTCCATATATATATATATAGTTATTACTTCCTGAGATCCCACGAGTGAAAAACCATGCAGTAATAATATACATTATAGTATGCAAGATCCATGTTCTAAATGAAAAGTAAATCAGACCAAAAGGAACTACACCATTTCTGGAAAACCACGGATCCCTGTTGACCCTATAATGCCACAGCCCTCAGCAGATCAATAGATGAACTCACGAAAAACTGGATCAACATTGTGCTGCCACTTTGCCATGTACAAATTTGCAAGCTTCTCTGCTTGTGTCACTCCTTGATACCCAAAAAAAGAAAGAAAGAAAATTCAACTCAGGCGCACATAGAATAATTATATCTTTTCTGAGATATGTATGACAAGTAAATTTAACTACCTGTCCCAACAATCTCATCAACTTCATTCAAGAAACCAACTTCCATGTGCCCTCTCCTTTGCAACCCATCCTGCATTTTTATAACTGGAGTTATTGAGTTGCCAGATACATACATCTTGCCTAATCCTACATGTTATATAAGTACTTTGCCACCTTAGCCAACTTCACAATATTCTCAGCCAAATCTCTCACATATCCACCCCGAAATTGTGTCTTTAGACCAGTTATCGGAACCTGTATGTTCAAATAAAGAAAAGGTATAATCAGCAACAAATAAGGATGTAATGCAACGGCCATACACCATGTCCCATCACACACATAATCAAATATAATATTGGCTTCGTCCACAGTTATGCTAGCTACACAATAAACTCGATCCAACCAAAACAAAAGACTATATAGGTTCTGGAAGAGAACGTGTACTAAATTCGTTCAGTCATCAATAACCACATGTGAGAAATATCATTAAAAATTTGTACAATACTACAATAAGAGACCTTTATCCGTAACATATCCCTCTCTTCGTTTGTCCAATCAGCAATCATGTCAGTGATACATCGTAGCGATTCCTCATCGTACAATAGCCCAACCTGTAGGAAAAACAGATAATCACATATGCAATAGATCACATTTTCAAATAGAAATAGCAGTAGTGATCAATTATAAACTAGTCCCTCCATCCAAAAAAACAAGTCATTAGAGTAAGTTTAGGACAAATTAATACGGAAGTAAAATGACCTTGCCCATATTTATTTGCCATATTTGGTACTAATTGATTGCCTCATGCACATGCACATAGCAAATAAGGTAAAATGACTTATTTTTTGGGACAAATTTTAAATCATAGAATGACTTGTGTTTTTTGACCGAGGGAGTACATGCCAAGGCATTCCCATTCTATAGTACTCTCTACTGTTCTTGGCATTCCCATTCTATAGTACTCTCTACTGTTGATAGTTGCTATATATATGTACGTACAGTTATTCAGGGGGAAGCAAGATTAATTGGAACAATATTGCATGACTGTCAATGCATAAAAAGAAACATGGTCTGTTGCTACTCCTTTTTGTCTTCTGGTCTTTCACTACTAATATTCTAACAAGGAGCTAGCACTACCAAATATGAGGTTCTGCATATAATTTTGATTCATTAATTCTTAACACAGAAACAATTACAAGACTTAATTCATTTGCGTACCCAGAAAGCTGGCAGAGCACACAATGTACATAATGGACCACCATCAGCACCTCTCATCTCAATGAACCTTTTCAACCTAACCTACAAAAAACAATCCCACAGAACCGTCATATATTACTTGGAAAGAGAAAAGTCGTAAAGAGTATACATGTACACTAGTGCAAATGTGAACCTCGGGATAAATTGACCCGAGATGAATCTCCCAATCTTTCAAAGTTGGACGCTCCCCTGGAAGTTGAGGAAGTTTTCCTGCCATAAAATCCTAAGAGCACACAAACTCGTAAAAGTCACATGAAATATCTGCAAAACTAATAAAGATAGAAGACACAATAGATAAATAGTTAACGAACCCGGAAAGACATTCCAGTGCAATCAACGGGCCTGTTATTCCGGTAGACAAAGTACATTGGAACATCTAATACGTAGTCCACATAACGCTCAAATCTAGACAAATTTGACCATGTATACTTGTCAAGGCCACCTTCAGTTATTATGAAAATTAAAAATTTTAAATCTTTTTAATGTATATATAGAGGAATGTGTGATGGATGCTGACCCGAATGAACTGTTAAAGACAAAAGGAAGCATCCCCGTACGGTCATCGTCTGTATCTGTGTATGTATAGCTGCATGCATGATGGTGGACGACCATATATAGGGGGTCATTAATTAAAAATAAAATCGTTATCAATTCTAGGACTAGAGAAAAAGACATACCTTCTCAAGCTAAGAAACCCACTTAGCTTCCCCTCTTTGAAGGGAGAATTAGCAAATATGGCGGTTGCAATCTGTATGAATATATTGGAAATCATAATATGATTAGTGGGAAAGGATGGTGGTATGTAAAAAAAATACTCCCTCTATTCACAATAGTTTCAATATGGTTTCTACTTGGTATGTGCATATGTGAAATGGAGGGAGTATATCAGGAAACACAATTAGTACAATGTACCCACAGGTTGCAATGCCATGGCAGCTCGGAGTTTTATGATCATATCTTGTTCCGAACCGTAGTCCAGATTTACCTATATGTGGTAAGATAAGTTAAATAATAAAGCTATGAGTCAGAATATATATCTTTTTTTTAGAATCACAAAAATGAACTCAATGTAATGAACAAGAGATTAGACCTGTACAGTGCATGTTCGGAACATCATATCAAGACCGAAACAGCCAACTTTGGGCATGTAGTTTCGCGCTATTTCAAACTTTGCCTGCACATCATTAAACTACAAGGTCAGCTTTAAAACAAGCACTAATATAGGAAGGTGGATTTCCCTGAGTGTTGGAAACATATGACAAAATGGGAAGGATGTTCCCCATTCGCAGATGCATCAATGTGGTTTGAAACGCAGGGCCCTCTTCCGATTTTTCTCCATCGCTAACTATATCTTGGGCATTCCCTATATATGTGTCTACACAAAACACTACATAGGGGACTTATCAAATCCGACATACTTTTTTCGATGCCCCCCTTGTGTTGCCTATTGGTACAGTAGTACACTTATATTTGGTGAATTGCTTGTGTGTTTTGTTGAAATGTAAGAAATGTTGTTGTATTGAGTCGTCGGTCAAAACAGGAACCTGTGTCTGTGTGCGAGGCCTAATTGTGCTACATTTGTATTCGCAGCCTGAATGCTAGCAGTGGTCCCTGTAATGTTGGTCTTGCTGCAATGCATAATGTATCGGACCAGGGGCGATTTCTCCCCAGAACTCTAAAAATCTACACTGGAAAATCACCCCTCCTGGTAATGATTAATTTCTTAAGTACGTTCTCTCTTTATTTTTTTAATAAATTCATGCAACGACATATACACACCTTTGGCATTATAGGGATATCACTAAGAGCCCACTTGGGTTGAAAACCAAGTCCTAAAAATCGTATCCCCATTTCCTCCCCAACTGCTTTCACCTGCAATAACAAAAACACAAATGATGTTGAAGCCTTGCTAGCTACATGTCATAAGTGAACTAGTGAGTAGTAACAGGCTAGTTAATTACCTGACAAAGATGTGAATTGACCTCGGAGTAAGTTTGGTGAAGTGTTTCCAGAGGGGCACCGCTAAGTTCAATCTGGCCACCAGGCTCCAGTGATATATTTTGCGCTCCCTATATATGGAAACGAAACACCCATGCCGTGCATAGAATGGCTTCAACTTAAGAGTAGCAGTAAATTAATGAGAAAAGGACATGCTGCTGAAACAAGTAATGATGTGTGGTCGATTAGGTTTAATGCTCTCTAACTGCCGGGAATGAGATAAATGCATAATTACCTGGCTCATAGATCATCTAATTAATATACGACATACCTTGTTGAGAAGCTTTAAGCTAATGTAATTAACAAGCAAGTTGATGCTAGCGACTCCTACCTGCTTAAGACCAACGATGTTATTTCCTTCCATTACTCTGCGCCCGCCAAATCTGTCTGCAATTCCATTGAGCAAGTCACGAATCTGCATGTAGTTGATAGGACGAAGTGTTTCGACTTGGAATCCAAACTTCTCATGCTCTGTGCCGATTCTGTGAGATGGATGGATGGATGGATGGAGGATATGAATGAGAGAACATTTGTGAGACAAGGCAAACTGCTTATAATCTTATACTACTCTCTCTGCTTAGACATGTAATTACTAATTATGTTTAGGACAAGCAAAATAGTTAGCTTGTCCTAAACATTGTATATTTACAAAATATTTATAAAAGGAGGGAGTACGATTTGGAAATTAAGACTCAAACATATACACCATATAAGTCATATTTGTTTTGATTTTCTTCTAATATACTAATTTTATTGCACTTCACAATTGCATAACAGAAACTAAGAAACGTGTTGTAGGATTGCATCGCTTTCGACAATGTCACGGAAGCACAAACTGTACATGGAATATGTATTTAGGTAACCCTAAATTTGAATTCAAATTATCTTCATTAAAAATATACCTTAAA
The DNA here is from genome assembly GCF_000263155.2 of Setaria italica. NCBI lineage: Eukaryota > Viridiplantae > Streptophyta > Magnoliopsida > Poales > Poaceae > Setaria > Setaria italica. The sequence continues at coordinate 4,306,490 of NC_028454.1, read as the reverse complement.
TTTTACACTACTATATAATTTTAAATTATCTATTTCTTACACTGTTGTATAGAAAATAATAATTAAGATATATACGTATGGTATGTCATAAATATATAGAGGAAGCAATGATAACATAGGTTTCCATATTTAATAGTATATACGTATATACGCATAATAATTTTACGGTGTTTGAGAATTTTAGGAACCGTCCAATGTGTCCAGATCTAATGGTTAAAAAATAAAAGGAACCAGTTATAAGGAACCTAAGTCGTGGACCGGTACCTATAATTTGTGGGTCAGGAAGTATTTTTTAAAAAATGAGTCAAAGGGTACAATGGTATTTTTATATTTCTTTCTCTCGTATGAGCCCAAATGGTCACGCACAGAAGTAATAATAATATATAATCATATATAATCGTCATAATTTGTGGGTCAGGAAGTATTTTTTTAAAAATGAGTCAAAGGGTATAATGGTATTTTTATATTTCTTTCTCTCGTATGAGCCCAAATGGTCACGCACAGAAATAATAATAATATATAATCATATATAATCGTCCCCCGGCCGGCCATCTCTCTTACTCCCTGGCCGGCCATCTCTCTTACTCCCGCCGCCGCATCCTCCTCACCGGTACCGCCGAGACCTAACTATATATTGCTTATATTGCTTGTCACGGTGGCTCCCGGCAGTCCCTCCTTCTTGCCGCCGCAACTCCGTCACCGTCAGTCCGTCACCATTGCACGCTGCTCCATCCCTATTCGACCACGAATCCAGGCATCGGCGGATGAGCTTGCGGCACGTTATTAATTTGGCTGGGGCGGAGATGGCCTAATCTGAACTCGCATCTCGCGAATCCAGGGATCGTTGAATGAGCTCGTGGCGGAGTTAATTCGGCTAGGCGGACGAGTCGCGAGCGACGTCCTCTTGCCGCACCGTTCTCTTTTCAGCCTTGAGGTTGGCGAATTTTTTTAACCTATTTCAAAAAAAATTAAAAATAACCTCTCTGAGCAAATATTTCCATCTCGTGACTCTTTGGGTTGGTTACGCCAGCTAGCCCGTGTGGCACGACAGGATAAGTGACGTGACAAGCTTGCCATGGGGTTAACATGAACTTTTCTTATCACGTCAATGGGGTTAACATGAACTTTTCTTATCACGTCAATACATGTGGCACGACAACGTGATTTGGTCGAGCCACTTTGCATATCGTGACGAGAGGCTGGACCATCTAAATAAAGTAGTATTTGAACTTTAATTGTTAGGGAAACACGGCAGGCACGACATATAAGGTGTGAACATTTCATTTTAGCAACATATACGAGGCCAAGTGCTACATGTTTTGAAAATTTCAATTTTAAAGTAGGCTATGCATTATCCTCACACCCCACCTAGGGTTAAATTGGGAACATCTCGATAAAATAGTACTTAAAACTTTAATTGTTATGAAACTTGGCATGCACATTGTATAAGGTGTAAAGGTCTCATTTTACTAACACGTAGAAAGCCAAGTGCTACATATTTTCAAATACGTAATTTCAAAGTAAGCTATATATATATTATCCCTTTATTCTTCTTAGAAGAGCTTCTGAGTGTTAAATAAATTCACTTCGACCTTTTGTTTTCTTCAGTTTAATTAGTTAATGAACCTTGTTAATGAACCCTAAATATTTTAAAACTCTATTCCTCTAAAGAACCGAAGGATACAAAAGGTCGAAATGAATTTATTTAATACTTAGAAGCCGTTCTAAGAGGAATAGAAGGGTACTTTGAAATTATGCATTTCAAAAATAGCACTTGCCTTCTACGTGCCAGTAAAATGGGACCTTTACACCTTAATACAATGTGCATGCCAAGTTTCACGACATTCAAAGTTTAAAGGCTTATTTTATTGATATGCTCTCAAGTAGGTAACCATTTAACTGGAACCCTAAATGGGATATAGAGATAATACATATAGAGATAATACATAGCTTACTTTGAAATTAAAATTTTCAAAATATATAACACTTGACCTTGTATATGTTGTACATGTCGTGCATGCCGAAACTATTAAAGTTCAAATATTATTTTATTTAGATGATCAAAAGCTATTAAAGTTCAAATATTATTTTATTTAGATGATCAAAAGTGGGTAAATTAAACTGGACAAGCACGCCTCTTGCCACGCTATGCAAATGGCGCAACATAATCACGTTTCACGCCTCTTGCCACGCTATGCAAATGGCGCAACATAATCACGTTTCGCCCCACATGCATTGGTGTGACAGGAGGAGTCCCCCCGCTAGTATGGCATCCCCCGCAAGTACGGTAGACTTGTCATGCCAGTACACGTGGCGTGATAACGTTATTCGATCACGAGATGGAAATATTTATTGGGGGTTATTTTTTTAAAAAAAATTAAAATTAAAAAAAATCAAGGTCAGCGGCTTCCTCCGCCCTGATCCATTTTGTGGGGTAGGAAGGTACTAAACTGACCTGTTTACCATAAACCACCCTTGGAGAGGAACCGCTAATTCCTTACAAATCTCTTAAAATACATGTAATAGAAAAAAGTACTCCATCATTTTGAATTGCAGGTTGTTTTGAGATTTTTAGATACGTAATGTTTGCTACCATATTGTATAGTAAAAAGTATGAATGTAGACCAGCCAAAATGCGGAGCAAAAAAAAATGCGGAGCAGAGGAAGTAGCTAGTACTCCCCCGTCCTAAATAACTATTCATTTTGCTTTTTTCTAATTTATAACTTTTACAATACACCTATACCTAGACATAGCAATATTCATTTTGACTTTTTCTAAATTTATAACTTTTAGAATACACCTAAGACTTTATAACTTTTACTCATACACCTAGACATAGCAAGTTTAGATACGTAGTAAAAAAGCATATTTAGATACGTTTAGATACGTAGTAAAAAAGCATATTTAGATACGTAGCATAGACATAGCAAGTTTAGATACGTAGCAAAAAAGTATATTTAGATACGTAGCAAAAATCATGTCCCTAGAAAAATCAGAAAAACAAAAATAAGAAAAAACAGATAACTATTCGTTTTGCCTTTTTATAAATTTATAACTTTTTAGATAGCAAGTTTAGATACGTAGAAAATCATGTAACTAGAAAAATCAGAAAAACAAAAACAAGAAAAAATAGATAACTATTCGTTTTGCCTTTTTCTAAATTTATAACTTTTTAGATAGCAAGTTTAGATACGTAGTAAAAAAGCGCAGTTAAAGTCATGTAACTAGAAAAATCAGATAAACAAGAAAAAACAACTTTTTCTAAATTTATAACTTTTTAGATAGCAAGTTTAGATACGTAGTAGCAAAAATCATGTAACTAGAAAAATCAGAAAAACAAAAATAAGAAAAAACAGATAACTATTCGTTTTGCCTTTTTCTAAATTTATAACTTTTAGATAGCAAGTTTAGATACGTAGTAAAAAAGCATAGCCAAAGTCATGTAACTAGAAAAATCAGATAAACAAGAAAAAACAAAATGAATAGTAATTTGGGATGGAGGGAGTAGTATCTGGAAAAAGAAACTAGTGCTGAAACGACGGTTAGGAAACAGCTTAGAGAGATTGCTGGCTACGTGCCTAACTAGTTGCGAGCAGATCATCACCTCCAGTCGCTGCGTGGCTTGCAGCCAGAGGCGAGGTACGCGACGAGGTCCTCCTTGGTGAGCGGCTCCGTTTCAGTGGCCCGCGCAGCCTCCTCCACCAGAGGGCTGGCAGCAGCCACAGCGACGAAGCGGCGCCGGCCACTGTTCTTGGGGACGAGGGCAAAAGGCCTCGCCGACGGCAGCACCGGTGGCGGTGGAACCAAGGTGCGGGCAGGCGTGGGCGCCATGAGAGCGCAGCAGAGCAGAGCAGAGCAGGGCAAACAAGAGCAGGACGCTGCTTGCACGCCGGTCAGGACCGTGTGGAGATAGTGCAGCCGCTGCAGTTAGGAGCTTACCGTAGCCGGTGGGTCAATATATACTTCCTCCCTTAAAAAAACGATATCATTCTAGCTTTATCTTAAATTAGACAATGCAAATTTGATTAAACTTAAAGATATTTAAAAGTATCACGGTCGTTACTGAAAATTGATACAGTATAAAATTATATTTCATAGTAAACCTAATAACACTTATATTCAATAATAAAAGTTGCTACCAAGAATATCGATACTGTTTTCACAAACCTAATCAAAACCGTTTTGACTTAATCTAAAGTTAAACTACACTCGTCTTAGCTTGTTTGGAACTACGATTACAAAATACAAATGATCTCTGAGATACTCGCCAATCATGATTAGTACTAGCTCGGAATGGAGATGCCGATTTCTACTCATCTTGCTGGACTCTTCTATTTTTATATAGACTGGCTAGTGCAATTTTCATGCTCGTGGCAAGTGATCCAGAGAGATCTGTAGACCGGACTAGCCCTCGGGACTCGAGTCCATGCGCCATGGCACTCGGCAGTCCCATGCAGCCATGCCCCTCCCGACACCTCTCGCGAAGACGTGGCACGGGTCCACACTTCCACAAAGACGTGGCGGCATAATAAAAGCTGGCGGCTGTAGATAGACAACATGGGCGGTCGATGTGCCGTGCGCGAGCAGATAGACGACGGCGGTTTAAAAATACGCCGTGCAGCATTTAAAGGTTGGGTATATGTTGCATGCTTATAATTACGCTGTATACACGGACAAATGTTGTGCTTGTTGATTTGCATTGGTACCAACATTTGTTCATCTCTGTTTAAATGGATGTGCACGTGGCAATTACTTTGTCGTAGCAAGTATTTCTGTTCATTTTAGATTTTCTAGTTGCATAACTTTTACTATACATCTAAATATAGTATTTACTATCTAGGTGCAAACGTTGTGTATCTGGAAAAGTTAAAATGAATAGTAATTTAGGATGGAGGGAATATAAGTTCATGGCAGAGCTAAGCCTCTTTATTGGTACTGGATGCCATAATATTTTGCAAAGTTGGTACTCCCTCCGTCTTAAAATGTACGTTGTTTTGACTTTTTAGATATATAGATTTTTAGAAAATTATTATTAATGATTTTTTTATAAATATTATTAATGGTTCATCGATGAGTTGGCACCGGTAGCTCCGTGGGCTAGCTCTGGCGCCCCTGCCGGCTGGCTCAACACCTGCAACTTCTTTCGCTAGAAAACTAAGCACCTCGATGACTATAGCTGTGTACTCTATGGGACTATGGAGGTTCTTGGACATAACGTGGATCTCTCCTTGCCTTTCTTAGGCATGATCATGTCTGCTGGAAGAGCTTTTGGAAGCACTACTGCCTTCAGGAAATTAGTCATGGTGATCTTCTGATGCATCGGTGTCATAGAAACAGTCTTTTCTTTGATAATGGTCCACTTTCCTCCGGAAGGTGAAGAGCTTCGTTTAAGGAAGAGCTATATCTGGTTTTGCTTAAGGCTAAACCATCAGTAAAGGTTTTGTTAGATCAGGGCTGAGTACTTTTTAATCTTCCATTTTGCTAGGGTCTTTCGAGGGTCACATCTTTTTCTTGTATATAAAAAAGAACAGTTAGGGGCCTCCACTACTAATTTCATAAAAAATGTTGTGCTTGTTTTTTGCTAACGTTGGTTGGTTCTTTTGTTGGGTCTGTTTTATTTGGGCCTTAAGCCTAAATAGTGAACACTAAGACAAGAAGCTTTGGAGACGTTGCGGGACTTTTTAGGCTCTTGTCGGTGGTTTACAAAATGTCAAATAGCAGAGGGTGGCTCTAGAACACCGCACTTATCCAAAGAGTTTCTATGACTTGAGTGGCTAGAATATTATGTCTTAGATGAGCCTAGGGCTCGCCCATTTATAATCTTGGGAAACCGAACCTTTTCGGGTAGAAGACTCTTCTACCTTCGGTACGGCCCCTTCCATCCATGGTGCCCAGGGGCACTCTGGTCTTGTACCTTCGCTCTCCGTGGTACGGATGGTTTCCATACTCAGGGCGATTATGGCGGCCTTGTACGGGGACTTTCCGTACTGGAGGTAGGGTTGATTCAACAAACCCGTCCTTAGAGCTGACGCACACCTGACCCAACCGAACCTATGGGCCTTGCAGAAGCTAATGGTGGGTCCTGTCCATCTCGCCAATCGTTTCCAGGACGGGGGACCTTCGGCCCTCTCGGGAGTCCTCCAGCATCCTGCGCGTACCTTCCCCGGATATGCGCCCTTGCCTACTATCTAGGACTTCCAAGTGGAGAGGGAGAGAGGGGGGAGAGGGAGAGAGCCCCATCTGTCTATGTCCGGAGGGGTCCCGGTACATTCGGAGTTCTCCCGGATCGCACGGTCCCTTGGGCCCGTGACCCATGGTTGATTCCCCAACAGCAGCCCTTTCCCGGTAGGCTCCGAGAGTTAGCTCACGGTGGTCTCCAGGCCCTCTCCGGCCGGGCGTCTCCGGGCCGGATTCCTAGGCCATCAGGGAGGAAAAGGTCCAAGGGAACGAAAGCACGGGAACGAGTCCTCGCTGTCTCGAGGCATGTGATCTTGGGGTGCGGGTTTAGACTTCCGCGGTGAGGCGGGAGAAACTTCTTGGATCCAAGGTGGGTGGCACGTAGACCAAAGTGGAAGTCGAGGAGTCTGCTTAAACAATTCGAGTAAAGTTCAAATATAGTGTTGCCATCTGTAATAGAGTGGTATTTTTTGGAATAGATAAATTCTTAGATGCTATTTTACGTAACAGCAATGTTTCAATGATATTTTTCGGAAGTGACGATCTTTGAGTGCTATAGAAATAATTTTTCCTCCATTTAATAGTTATAATACTAGATCCAAAGAAAATATGTCATACTTTAATTGAATTTTCAATATAAAAATTGACACGAATTCTATAAATCTTTGAAGAAAAATATAAGGCAAAGTCATGCACGGAGGGACGACGCTGGAAGCTATTGCACCTTGTTTCGAGCGGGTCAACAAGACGACAACAACAACAAAAAAATAGCGCGACAAGAAATAGGCCAACACATTATTAGTATCTATATCGCTCTACGATTTGGAGCCCCTCAGAGCAATTCTAAGAGTTTACTAAAAAATCATCCCCTAAAACTATCTATTGGAAGCTCTACTAAAAATTTATTCCTCCAAAATCATATCATCCCACAGTATATCCCCAATAATAAACTTCTCAATACTTTAAAACTGGTCATGTCAACACGTGGACCCCTCTGTCGCGGCCATCTCCAAGCTGCAAGACCGTTTACCAACCAATCTTGTAGCCCTATGATTCAGCTACATTTTTTACTTTGGCTGATTGCAACGTTGAGTGTAGAATCTAGAGAAAATTCGAGTTGAAATGGTAAGTTTCGTAGCCAAAACACTGAACTGAGTTCAGTTCCACCCATCACCCCGCTTCAGAGCAATATTTTTACTTTGGCTGATTGCAACGTTGAGTGTAGAATCTAGAGAAAATTCGAGTTGAAATGGTGAGTTTCGTAGCCAAAACACTGAACTGAGTTCAGTTCCACCCATCACCCTGCTTCAGAGCAACACCGCCATGCGGCCGGCGATGTCCGGCGACCGCCCTCGTCGCTCAGTCGATGAGCAGATCGACCCAGCGCTGCCGAAGCTCGTACCTGGACGTGCTCCCATCCACGTTCATGCGTCCCGGCTCCTGTAACCAGTGCCCCCGACCTCCCTGCTCTCCTCCTCCTCCATTTTCCTTTCCGTTTGAGCAAGAACGAGCGCACACTGTCACCAACTTGATTCGCCTTCCACCAGCCGCCTTCCTCAAACCGCCCACATCCGACGCTTCGGCACCTCCCCAGCTTCTTCCTCGACCCATCCTGTCGCTCGTCATCCACTCACTGGCTGGGGATTCAAGTTTTTCTGTTCGCCACTGTTGCCACCGAGCTGAGCTCCTGCGCTGGCCGAATCCACCGCGCTCCGGCCATCTTTGTCCCATCCCTTGTGCCCGCGTCTCCTAGACCTCCCCAGCTCCGCCACTGACCACCTTCGACGAGCTCTGGCGACCGGACTGCCGGGAATTGCGGTTCCCGTGGCCGCCCGTAGCCGTGAGCTACAGAAAATTCCGAGGACGAGCAGTTCGGGGGCGATTGGGGAAGGACCAGACTCACGCATATATGCGGGACGACGGAGGTGTTTTTTACGTCCGCGTATTTTTACGGGAAAGATTGAGGAGTTGGAGGTAAGTTTTTTTTTCTTTCCCCTAAATAAGGTTTTGGGGCAATTTTAAGGAGCTTTTGAAGTTGCTCTCAGGACGCTCGATGCTGCTCCTGCCTATCTCCTCGACGTGTGGCTGTTGCAGCGCTGGCCCACGTGCCGTCTTTGCGCACGGGAAAAATCGGCGCCCGCGTGCCTTCACGGATATTAACTATTTACCACCTTTACGGATGTCATTTTTTCAAAAACCATCCTAAAAATAGCACCTATATATTTGCCATCTAGAACGAAGCAATAAAATTATCATTCTTGCATACGTGGCGTGCCAGGTCATCAAGCCAGCGTGGATCGAGCATGGTAAATGACCATGATGCCCTCAACTTGCTCACGTTATCTGTTCCTTTCCCTCTCTCTTGACACTGACGCGTGGGACCCATATGTCAAGTCATCTTCAACCTCCAGATGCAGCCTCGCGTCCAGCCTGCCCGCGTCCTCTCCGGGGTTGGGGTGGGCCGGTAGCTCTCCGACGGGCTGAGCCTGACCGTAGTACTCCCCTCTGCTGCCTGTTTTTACACCGCTAGTCCTGTATCCATTTCTCTGTCGCCCCGTGTTGAACTCGGAACTTGGACGCATTGCAAAGGATCCTGTATCCTGCTCGAGAGGAGGCCGTTTGAAGCTTTTGTTTTACCCTGCCACTGGCACGCAGGATCGTTTTCCGTGAAAGAGCAGGAACGCCGTGGCGTGCAGCGTGCGTGGCAAGAGCTTGGGGGGAATGATCCTGGCACAGGACTGGTGTATCTCTCTCGTCTCTCCTCCAT